>NC_039364.1:210186617-210413250 GCF_003573695.1 Papaver somniferum
AAAAAAAAAAAAAAAAAAAAAAAAAAAAAAATTGCTCCTTATTTCAAAAACCAAAATTTTCCCAAAAATCCAAACCCATTAAAACCAAATATTTTTCCCAAAAATCCAAACCCATTAAAACCAAATAGTGGGCTTTGTGTCTTTTCAATATGGGCCAACCTAGTGCTCTGCTGCCTTGTTCTCCCCCAGCTGCTACTACTTGCTACTGCTTTTGCTGCTGCTGTGCACTGCTTCTGCTGCTGCTGAAGCCACCACTGCTGCTGCTGCTTCTTCTCCAGCCCAGCCTTGTCTGCTGCTGCTCCAAACAGTTAGCTTAGAACCAAAGGCTAAAAGCCCAGGTTCAAAGTCCAGGTTAAGGCCTAAAGCCTAGTTCATAGCTCAGAAGCCTAGCTAATCTAAAGGCCCAGCCAACTGAGCCCAAGGCTCAGTTCATTCCAAAAACCTAAGGCCCAGTTCACTGTTACCAAGCCCAGTTCACATCAAAAGACCAAAAGCCCACTGAGCCCAAAACCATTTCATTGTTACAAAAACCCACTAAGCCCAAAGCACAATTAGAAGCCCAATAGCAATTTAGAGCCCAAATAGCTAGAAACTCCAAACACCCCTAGTCTCTGTGGATCGACCCGTTCTTGCACGAGCTACAACTGACGACCGTGCACTTGCGGTATTACTGTAGGCCCGTTTTCATTTCGCTTCAATTTTATACGCTTTCCCGGGCCCACCAAGTTTTTTTGGCGCCGCTGCCGGGGATTGGTGCTGTGTTTTTCTTGTAGTTTTATTAGCTATTTTTGCATTTCACTGCATAGCATTTGCATCTGCATCTGCTTCACTTCATTTGCTGTTGGTCCTGCTGTTCTGAACCAGTTTTTCCTCTGCTGGGACGCCACCAAGGAAAAGAACCAAAGCCCAACTGGGTTTTTGCAACAATATCAGAGCAGCTGGGCTGTGCTTAAAAGGTAACCCATTTAAGAGAACCCGAATTGTGGGCTTCCAATTTTTAATTGTGGGCTTGTAATATTAAAGCCAATTTTTGGGCTTTTTATTTTCTGTTGGGTTTGTAATTAATTTCTGTGGGCTTGTTTGTTTAATTTGTGGGCTTGTATTTAATTTTTGTGAGCTTGTTTAATTTGGACTGGTATTTTGTATTCTGGGTTTTTAAACCCAGCTGAGCTTGTAACCGATCACGCTAGGTTAACTCGTTAGTGGGCCGAGTACCCAAATTCTAGGCCGAGATTTTGGACTCAGTTTCACCAAACGTTTTCAAACCAGCTGAGCCAAAGCAAACACAAAGCCAACAGTGGGCTTGCTCCCATTCAAAAACCAAATTTTATTTTCTTTTAAAAAAAAAAAAAAAAAAACAAAATTTTGCTCCTAATTTCAAAAACCAAAACTTTTCTCCCATTCAAAAACCAAATTTTACTTGCTCCCATTTTAACAACCAAATTTTTTCTTCTTTATCCCATTAAAACCAAACTTGCTCCCAAATTTTAAAAAAACCAAAAAATGTCTCCCATTAAAACCAAATATTTTTCCCAGAAATCCAAACCCATTAAAACCAAATAGTGGGCTTTGTGTCTTTTCAATATGGGCCAACCTAGTGCTCTCCATGAATACATGTATCCCACAATAAAAATTCCATTATCATGTATTGTATTACCTCAAACCAATACCCCTTTTAAAATAAATGCAAGCATGATACAAATACTTCCTATATTTCGAGGGTTCGATTCTGAGAACCCCTATACTCATGTAAGAGAGTTTGAACAAATTTGTCGGACTATGCAACCTGATCATATGTCCGAAGACTCTCTGAAATTGCGTTTGTTTACATTTTCTCTAAAGGAAAGGGCCAAAACATGGTTTTACGGTTTGAGACCACAATCAATCAACACTTGGGACCAACTCACAGATCTATTTTTCAAAAAATTCTTTCCACATCATAGGACCATCGCTATTCGTCAAAGTATCAATTGTTTTGTCCAGTTGGATGAGGAAACTGTTTTTGACTATTTTGAACGTTTTAATGATTTGTTGAGCGAATGTCCACACCATGGATTTGAGAAGTGGAGACTTGTCGTCATCCTCTATGAGGGACTAGACTTTAAATCTCGAACCATGGTTGAGTCTATGTGTAATGGTAAGTTTATTGATAAATCTGTGGATGATGCATGGAATTTTTTAGCCGAGATTGCAGAGAAAACCCATCAATGGGAATCCGTTAGGGAAACAGGAACAACACCACATGATATGAGTCACCCCCATGAATTAGAGTTTTATTCTTGTAATAGCTCCGACCTTAGGATTGAAAATTATCCTAGATTGCAAAATCCCTATCATGATGATGATGATGATTATGATGTTATGTTAGAAGAACATGTCTATACTGAAAATGTTATGGAACCTTTGGGTTCAAATACATTAGGCTTCTCTGCCCCGACCTTAATGCATGATATTTCTTCTAGTATTCCATGTGATGTTTCCCCTGATGTGCCGATACACGAGAATCAATCTGTTGATGATGTTGAGGATTCTGATTGTGATCTTGCCAATTTGATTGATGATTGTGAGCATGATGTGACATGTGTAGATGAGTTAGGAGATTTTGATTTGATTGATAATGATATGCCTATTCTTCTACCTAAGTCACAATCTGATGGCCTTCCACCCAACCTAGATTTGGTTTGTACCCATATTGTCAAACCGATTTTTCTGAAAATTCCTAATCTAGGATTGGAACTGTATGCTTCCCAAGTCCTTTTGGACTATTTTGCTTCTAAGTATAATATCTTTGAGGCCAACCAAGTTTTTGGCGCCGCTGTCGGGGACCATTTTGCATTTAAATATAATATCTTTGAGGCCTACCAAGTTTTTTTTTTGTTATCAGTGCTAGGATTGTGCCTTTGATAGCTAGATTGACATCTCCATTTTGCTGTGAGCTTAAACTGACTTGCACATGTCACATTTGATGGAATCTGAGCTTATATTTTGACCTAGAACTTTGTAGGTACGTTCTAAGCAAACCTTCACGAGACTTCAACTCGTCCACTAGGGACACTTAGTGGTTTAAAAGGCTTAGTGCATACGCTAAATGCATTCGAGAGACCAGCGACAGTGGTATAGGTAGGATTTCCTTAGTTTTGTTTTACTTGAGGACAAGTAAAATTCAGGTTTGGGGGTATTTGATGAGTGCCAAATAATGTATATATTTATCCCTTTTTGTTGGCATTTAACTCATCTTTTGTGCAGTAATTCTACATTTTATCCCATATTCTGTATTTTCATTGTTTTCAAGAATAAATATTTTTCTTACTTAATTTTTCATTTTTAGGTAATAAATAAAGTTTGGATGAATAGCAGAGCGGAAAAGAGCAGAAAAGTAGTGAAAAGCCGGGAGGAATTACACAAGGAAGCCGCGAAGAATGTTGTGCACAAGACCAAAAGGCTAGAAGTGGGCTTGAAGAAGAAGAATTGTCCTTAAAGAAGATATGGGCTTGGCATACCCAAGGCCCAAAACCCTTACTCAAACACATTTCCACTATCCAAGCCCGTCTCGGATTTCAGCCGTCAGATCGAAGCATTTCAGCATCCTACGGTCGCTCCATCATCGCACATCAAACTCCGAAGCCCCCGCTTTACATCGCAACGCCCATCTCCATCTTGGGTCGTACGTTTTGCTACATCCCTTCATCCGACGGTCTCTCCACGCTTACCTCCGTATAGCCGTTGGATCCACCTACCATCTTCCCATCCATCGCTCCTTGTCGCAGATCATCAAAGTTCGCTACACCCGCTCAACACCCTAGCATCCAAAACCATCGACTTCACCCAAACAAGTTCTTCTTCCCCAAATCTTTTTTCCCCAAAATCTTTCTTCTTCCCCCGACAGTTGCAGTCGAGCTCTGCTCCTGCCTCTCTTCCATGTCCACTGCCACCCTCTGCCTCACTACCATCTCCATACCCCGACACCACCTCAAACCCATCTCCCTAGCCTAGTTATTTTCCCCATCTCACAACCACTGAAACCCTAGGTTTTGGGGTGAGTAAAATAACTCGAACTAGGGAACAATTAGAGCAGCAGAGGCGTCAATTGAAGCATGAGAGAGGAGCAGGAAGGTCAGAAGAAGCATGGGTCGAGTCTATTTGCATCAGAGGGTGAGTTAATTTTAGTTATTCTCGAAACCCTAATCCTGCTGATTTGGGGATTTTCAAATTAGGGTTTGGTGAAATTAGGGATTTTGTTGTAAACTATAAATAGGAACTGATGTAGGATGTTAAAAGTTGTTCTTGGTTAGCCGAGATACCCCCTAATTGGGTTAATTTAATTTGATTTCACTGTTAATTTTTAGGGTTCTTCTTTTGCAATTTTCATTCACTGTTTAGTAGTTTAAATGTTGTGTTGTTCCTGTTGATCATGTTTAGTTCCATTGTAGTGTTAATTATGTTCTGAGTTCACTGCTGAGGCTCAGATGAAACCTTTGTGCACTAATGAATGATGAATTGCTAGGAAGGCCTGTTTTGCTTGAGTAATGGGAAGTAGTTGGTGCTCTGATATGCCTGAGGGGGCAAATCAGTGAGCAAGCTGATTCTCTTCCCATTCTAGTTGGATGCTTAAGTTTTTGCATTGTTTAGCTAGGACACAAGGTGGATTCTAAGCCTTAGCTTAGCCACAGCTGCAAACTCCTCCCTGCCCTTGGCTAACAGCCTTGGTTTATTTGGCTTTGTTTCCTGTTAACTGCCACTGTTACCTTTGCTTCACTGTCACATTTACTTCACTGCCTTGGTCTTTCTCTTTGCTTCATTTCCATTGTCTCATTATTTCACTACCATCTTCATTGCTTTGTAAATATCACAGTTTCACTGCCACTATTTGCTCTTTCTTCTCTTTTGTTTCTCCTGTTCTTGTTACTGCATTCACTGCCTAGTGCTCTGCTGCCTTGTTCTCCCCCAGCTGCTACTACTTGCTACTGCTTTTGCTGCTGCTGTGCACTGCTTCTGCTGCTGCTGAAGCCACCACTGCTGCTGCTGCTTCTTCTCCAGCCCAGCCTTGTCTGCTGCTGCTCCAAACAGTTAGCTTAGAACCAAAGGCTAAAAGCCCAGGTTCAAAGTCCAGGTTAAGGCCTAAAGCCTAGTTCATAGCTCAGAAGCCTAGCTAATCTAAAGGCCCAGCCAACTGAGCCCAAGGCTCAGTTCATTCCAAAAACCTAAGGCCCAGTTCACTGTTACCAAGCCCAGTTCACATCAAAAGACCAAAAGCCCACTGAGCCCAAAACCATTTCATTGTTACAAAAACCCACTAAGCCCAAAGCACAATTAGAAGCCCAATAGCAATTTAGAGCCCAAATAGCTAGAAACTCCAAACACTCCCAATCTCTGTGGATCGACCCGTACTTGCACGAGCTACAACTGACGACCGTGCACTTGCGGTATTACTGTAGGCCCGTTTTCATTTCACTTCAATTTTATACGCTTTCCCGGGTCCACCAAGTTTTTGGCGCCGCTGCCGGGGATTGGTGCTGTGTTTTTCTTGTAGTTTTATTAGCTATTTTTGCATTTCACTGCATAGCATTTGCATCTGCATCTGCTTCACTTCATTTGCTGTTGGTCCTGCTGTTCTGAACCAGTTTTTCCTCTGCTGGGACGCCACCAAGGAAAAGAACCAAAGCCCAACTGGGTTTTTGCAACAATATCAGAGCAGCTGGGCTGTGCTTAAAAGGTAACCCATTTAAGAGAACCCGAATTGTGGGCTTCCAATTTTTAATTGTGGGCTTGTAATATTAAAGCCAATTTTTGGGCTTTTTATTTTCTGTTGGGTTTGTAATTAATTTCTGTGGGCTTGTTTGTTTAATTTGTGGGCTTGTATTTAATTTTTGTGAGCTTGTTTAATTTGGACTGGTATTTTGTATTCTGGGTTTTTAAACCCAGCTGAGCTTGTAACCGACCACGCTAGGTTAACTCGTTAGTGGGCCGAGTACCCAAATTCTAGGCCGAGATTTTGGACTCAGTTTCACCAAACGTTTTCAAACCAGCTGAGCCAAAGCAAACACAAAACCAACAGTGGGCTTGCTCCCATTCAAAAACCAAATTTTATTTTCTGTTAAAAAAAAAAAAAAAAACCAAAAAAAACCAAAATTTTGCTCCTAATTTCAAAAAACCAAAACTTTTCTCCCATTCAAAAACCAAATTTTACTTGCTCCCATTTTAACAACCAAATTTTTTCTTCTCTATCCCATTAAAACCAAACTTGCTCCCAAATTTTAAAAAACCAAAAAAATGTCTCCCACCAAAACCAAATTTTTCCCAAAAATCCAAACCCTTTAAAAACCAAATTCTGAGCTTTGTACATTCTTTACTTAGCTTTTGAGCCAATCATGAATAGATCTTTTTCTACAGTTGGGGAGTACAACAAATCCCTTAGAGAACTTGCATATGGACAAACTTCACGTTATGAACCTTCCCCATTCCATGATGTCAATAGTTATAGGAATTATTATGGACATTTTCAAAGTCCCGAGCCGCAATACATGAACCCTAATGACTATTCATACATGCATCATTCATCGCAACGTGAAAATGAACATTCTGCTAGAGCCTCACTCACACAATCATCACTTATGGATCAAATAGAAGCTCGAATCACAGCTTTAGAAATGCAATCACATGAGGAATCTGTCACATCTAATTTTCTTAGGCAACCTGAAATCTATGCATGTCCCGCATGTGGTAGTTTAGACCACCCTGTTGAGAATTGTCATAGTTTGCATGATTTTAGGCAATCTAGAGAAAATCCAAGGTATGAAATGCCCATAAATTGTGAGGATGGTAGTCATTGGGACCATAATCAATCCTTTGAGGGTTGCGATCAATATTTTGTAAACCCTAATGACCATGCACACATGTACCATTCACCACAATTTGAACATGAAGAATTTGGTACTCCCATGAATTTAGACTCCACCACAGAAGCTTTAAGACTCTGCAAGCAAGACTATGATAGATCTACATCACGAATTCATGCATATTTAGATCAGATTTTGCTTCACCTACAAAAGGAGGAAATTCATGAGGAAATGTATGTTGTCCCTAATGAAGTGTCTAGTCCCATTCATGTAAATAATGTTGAATATGAACCTAATTTAGAGGAACATGAATCGACTAATGACACCACCACTGTTAATGAGGACCAATATGCATCCTACCATGATGATGATTATGATGATATGTTAGAAGAACATGAAAATATTGTGGAACCTGTTGGTTCAAAAACATATGGCTTCTCGCCCTCGACCTTCATGCATGTTGTTCTTTCTAATACTCATTGTAATTCATATGATTTTGATATTGACATGGGATTCGTACAATTATTCTGTGAAGATGAGCATGACATAGGAATAGTTGAATCTTCTGTAGACACTAATATGCATGAAAATATATTTGATGTGTCTGATTCTCTACCTAGGTCACATTGTGATATTTCTCCTGATTTGCCGATGCATGAGAATAAATTTGTTGATGATGTTGATGACTCTGATTGTGATCTTGCCAATTTGTTTGATGATTGTGAGCATGTTATGACACTTGTAGAAGACTTAGGAGATGTTGATGTGATTAGTAATGATGTACCTATCGTCCTACATAAGTCACAATCTGATGGCCTTCCACCCAACCTAGATTTGGTTTGTACCCATATTGTCAAACCGACTTTTCTAAGAGTCCCTAATCTAGGTTTGGAACTGTGTGCTTCCCAAGTCCTCTTGGACTATTTTGCTTCTAAGTATAATACATTTGAGGAACCACAGTTGGAATTAGCATGTTTGCCCATCCCTAGCACAGTTCACTTTGAGTTAGACCTTGTGCATGATGAACCCCCGAAACTGCGCGATTTTGTTTTCAAAATTATATCTTCTGTAAAATCCAGGTTTGGGGGTAGCTCATTTTGTTTCACAGCTTCAATTGCATGCCTATCATATTATTATTGTGTGAAGCTGTTGAAACCTCTACACTTTGTCTTTTGGGTTGATCCTCAACTCTTTAGATTGTTAGTGTATGGTGAATTTTTGTATATAATCCAGTAGATAAAATTTCTTAAAAACCCTTTTGTTCCTTTTGTATATATTTTGCTAATCCAATATGATCTCGGCTGACATATGTTGGATTCTTGCCTTGAATAACGGAGTTCTAATATTGCTTTCGCCGAAATCGGGTATTCTCTTTCCTTTTTCTCTACTCAACATGATCCTCTTCATATGTTGTATTATAATTTTGTTCATATTTTGAAACATTGAGGACAATGTTTAGTTTAGGTTTGGGGGTGAAAAGTAGATACTTTGATAATATGCCATAATTGAAAACAAGAACTCCTTCTTTTTGAAAAAAAATGAAAAAATCAAAATAAAAAATTAAAAAAAAAAAATCATAAAAATGGAGCTCATTTACCTTGAAATGTTGACTCTTGTGCAAATATGTAATTATTAGGAGTCTTAGTCTAGATATTTAGGCACCCTGATTCTAGCACAATTCACATAGTGATAAGAAATTTGCACGCGCACGATCTACCAATACATGTATGGCCTCGATCTTCAAGGTGTTTGATAGGAAGTCACGATTGCCAATCACTTTAGAATACTGAACGAAACTTGACTAGCTTGTTCTTTGGTTGGTTGGGATAGAAGGTGGAGGTTACATTAAGAAAAACAACCATCGAATTTAACTGGGTGCATCAAAAAGGGCTACCTCTTGCAAAATGTCATGTAATCTTTTGTTTCCTTTTGTATATGTATCAAAAGTGTTTCTTTGTTCTAAAAAAAAAAATAAAAAAAAAATCATGTATTTATCAATTCCATTCTCTCTTGTTCCAAAAATAAAAGAGAGTAGTCAATGTAAATAAGAGTCATGTAAATAGTCATTTTGTTGTTTCATTGTAATAAGCAAGGAGGGTGTATGCCATTGATGTACAACGCGAGTAATTGTGAAATACCTCCAACTCATTCACAATTCTCGTAAAGTCCGGACAGCTAGCTAGATTTCGACCTTGGTTCTTAGCCTGAGAAACTATCTCTTGGTGATTAGTAGTCATAACTTCAGATCTTTCTTTACACATGTGTAGATACACTTTACACTCTTATCACATGTCTTTATTTGTTATCAGTGCTAGGATTGTGCCTTTGATAGCTAGATTGACATCTCCATTTTGCTGTGAGCTTAAACTGACTTGCACATGTCACATTTGATGGAATCTGAGCTTATATTTTGACCTAGAACTTTGTAGGTACGTTCTAAGCAAACCTTCACGAGACTTGACTCGTCCACTAGGGACACTTAGTGGTTTAAAAGGCTTAGTGCATACGCTAAATGCATTCGAGAGACCAGCGACAGTGGTATAGGTAGGATTTCCTTAGTTTTGTTTTACTTGAGGACAAGTAAAATTCAGGTTTGGGGGTATTTGATGAGTGCCAAATAATGTATATATTTATCCCTTTATGTTGGCATTTAACTCATCTTTTGTGCAGTAATTCTACATTTTATCCCATATTCTGTATTTTCATTGTTTTCAAGAATAAATATTTTTCTTACTTAATTTTGCATTTTTAGGTAATAAATAAAGTTTGGATGAATAGCATAGCGGAAAAGAGCAGAAAAGTAGTGAAAAGCCGGGAGGAATTACACAAGGAAGCCGCGAAGAATGTTGTGCACAAGACCAAAAGGCTAGAAGTGGGCTTGAAGAAGAAGAATTGTCCTTAAAGAAGATATGGGCTTGGCATACCCAAGGCCCAAAACCCTTACCCAAACCCATTTTCTATATCCATACCCGCCTCCATTCTCAGCCGTTAGATCGGATCCATTTCATCATCCAATGGTCGCTTCTTCATCGTTCATCAAAATCTGAAGTCCCTGCAAAACACCATAGTACCTAAATTCCAAGCCTTCGGATTAGATCACATTTAGATCCTACGGTCGCTTCTTTGCCTGCGCATCAAACCTCGATACTTCCGCTTAACACTACAACACCTAACTCCATCTGGTGTCGTCAATTTTGTTGTATCTCATAATCCAACGGTCTCCACATACCTCTCCATCGTAGCCGTTCGATTCAATCTATATGGGATCATCCAACGCTCTTTACTTGCTGTTCATCAAAACTCGCTACACCCGCTTCATACCGTAGAACCCGATACCCTATACCCAAACAAACACTTCCTTTCTCCCAAAACAGTCGAGCTTCTTCCCCTTCTCCCAAAATCAGTTGCAGAACCACCACCACCTCCATGCCCTGTCTCTGCAAACTGTCACTACCTCGCCTTCTCCACCACCACCACCTCGACTAATGACACCACCACTTTTAATGAGGACCAATATGCATGCTACCATGATGATGATTATGATGATTATGATGATATGTTAGAAGAACATGAAAATATTGTGGAACCTGTTGGTTCAATAACATATGGCTTCTCGCCCTCGACCTTCATGAATGTTGTTTTTTCTAATACTCATTGTAATTCATATGATTTTGATATTGACATGGGATTCGTACAATTATTCTGTGAAGATGAGCATGACATAGGAATAGTTGAATCTTCTGTAGACACTAATATGCATGAAAATATATTTGATGTGTCTGATTCTCTACCTAGGTCACATTGTGATATTTCTCCTGATTTGCCGATGCATGAGAATAAATTTGTTGATGATGTTGATGACTCTGATTGTGATCTTGCCAATTTGTTTGATGATTGTGAGCATGTTATGACACTTGTAGAAGACTTAGGAGATGTTGATGTGATTAATAATGATGTGCCTATCGTCCTACATAAGTCACAATTTGTTGGCCCTCCACCCAATCTAGATTTGGTTTGTACCGATATTGTAAAACCAATTTTTCTGAAAATGCCTAATCTAGGTTTGGAACTGTGTGCTTCCCAAGTCCTCTTGGACTATTTTTCATCCAAATATAATACATTTGAGGAACCACAGTTGGAATTAGCATGTTTGCCCGTCCCTAGCACAGTTCATTTCGAGCTAGACCTTGTGCATGATGAACCCCCGAAACTGCGCGATTTTGTTTTCAAAATTATATCTTCTGTAAAATCCAGGTTTGGGGGTAGCTCATTTTGTTTCACAGCTTCACTTGCATGCCTACCATATTATTATTGTGTGAAGCTGTTGAAACCTCTACACTTTGTCTTTTGGGTTGATCCTCAACTCTTTAGATTGTTAGTGTATGGTGAATTTTTGTATATAATCCAGTAGATAAAATTTCTTAAAACCCTTTTTGTTCCTTTTGTATATATTTTGCTAATCCAATATGATCTCGGCTGACATATGTTGGATTCTTTCCTTGAATAACGGAGTTCTAATATTGCTTTCGCCGAAATCGGGTATTCTCTTTCCTTTTTCTCTACTCAACATGATCCTCTTCATATGTTGTATTATAATTTTGTTCATATTTTGAAACATTGAGGACAATGTTTAGTTTAGGTTTGGGGGTGAAAAGTAGATACTTTGATAATATGCCATAATTGAAAACAAGAACTCCTTCTTTTTGAAAAAAAAAAAATCAAAAAAATCAAAATAAAAAATTAAAAATTGAAAAAAAACATAAAAAATGGAGCTCATTTACCTTGAAATGTTGACTCTTGTGCAAATATGTAATTATTAGGAGTCTTAGTCTAGATATTTAGGCACCCTGATTCTAGCACAATTCACATAGTGATAAGAAATTTGCACGCGCACGATCTACCAATACATGTATGGCCTCGATCTTCAAGGTGTTTGATAGGAAGTCACGATTGCCAATCACTTTAGAATACTGAACGAAACTTGACTAGCTTGTTCTTTGGTTGGTTGGGATAGAAGGTGGAGGTTACATTAAGAAAGACAACCATCGAATTTAACTGGGTGCATCAAAAAGGGCTACCTCTTGCAAAGTGTCATGTAATTTTTTGTTTCTTCTTGTTATGTATCAAAAGTGTTTCCTTGTTCAAAAAAAAAAAAAAAAAAAAAAAAAAAAAAAAAAAAAAAAAAAAAAAAAAAAAAAAAAAAAAAAAAAAAAAAAAAAAAAAAAAAAAAAAAAAAAAAAAAAAAAAAAAAAAAAAAAAAAAAAAAAAAAATCAAGTATTTATCAATTCCATCATCTCTTGTTCCAAAAATAAAAAGAGAATAGTCAATGTAAATAAGAGTCATGTAAAGAGTCATTTTGTTGTTTCATTGTAATAAGCAAGGAAGGGTGTATGCCATTGATGTACAACGCGAGTAATTGTGAAACACCTCCAACTCATTCACAATTCTCGTAAAGTCCGGACAGCTAGCTAGATTTCGACCTTGGTTCTTAGCCTGAGAAACTATCTCTTGGTGATTAGTAGTCATAACATCCGATCTTTCTTTACACATGTGTAGATACACTTTACACTCTTATCACATGTCCTTATTTGTTATCAGTGCTAGGATTGTGCCTTCGATAGCTAGATTGACATCTCCATTTTGCTGTGAGCTTAACTGACTTGCACATGTCACATTTGATGGAATCTGAGCTTATATTTTGACCTAGAACTTTGTAGGTACGTTCTAAGCAAACCTTCACGAGACTTCAACTCGTCCACTAGGGACACTTAGTGGTTTAAAAGGCTTAGTGCATACGCTAAATGCATTCGAGAGACCAGCGACAGTGGTATAGGTAGGATTTCCTTAGTTTTGTTTTACTTGAGGACAAGTAAAATTCAGGTTTGGGGGTATTTGATGAGTGCTAAAAAGTGCATATTTCTATATATTTTTCTTGGCATTTAACTCATCTTTTGTGCATTAATTCTACATTTTATCCCATATTCTGTATTTTCATTGTTTTCAAGAATAAATATTTTTCTTACTTAATTTTGCATTTTTAAGTAATAAATAAAGTTTGGATGAATAGCAGAGCGGAAAAGAGCAGAAAAGTAGTGAAATGCCGGGAGGAATTACACAAGGAAGCCGCGAAGAATGTTGTGCACAAGACCAAAAGGCTAGAAGTGGGCTTGAAGAAGAAGAATTGTCCTTAAAGAAGATATGGGCTTGGCATACCCAAGGCCCAAAACCCTTACTCAAATACATTTCCACTATCCAAGCCCGTCTCGGATTTCAGCCGTCAGATCGAAGCATTTCAGCATCCTACGGTCGCTCCATCATCGCACATCAAACTCCGAAGACCCCGCTTTACATCGCAACGCCCATCTCCATCTTGGGTCGTCCGTTTTGCTACATCCCTTCATCCGACGGTCGCTCCACGCTTACCTCCTTATCGCCGTTGGATCCACCTACCATCTTCCCATCCATCGCTCCTTGTCGCAGATCATCAAAGTTCGCTACACCCGCTCAACACCCTAGCATACAAAACCATCGACTTCACCCAAACAAGTTCTTCTTCCCCAAATCTTTTTTTTTCCCCAAAATCTTTCTTCTTCCCCCGACAGTTGCAGTCGAGCTCTGCTCCTGCCTCTCTTCCATGTCCACTGCCACCCTCTGCCTCACTACCATCTCCATACCCCGACACCACCTCAAACCCATCTCCCTAGCCTAGTTATTTTCCCCATCTCACAACCACTGAAACCCTAGGTTTTGGGGTGAGTAAAATAACTCGAACTAGGGAACAATTAGAGCAGCAGAGGCGTCAATTGAAGCATGAGAGAGGAGCAGGAAGGTCAGAAGAAGCATGGGTCGAGTCTATTTGCATCAGAGGGTGAGTTAATTTTAGTTATTCTCGAAACCCTAATCCTGCTGATTTGGGGATTTTCAAATTAGGGTTTGTAGAAATTTAGGGTTTTGTTGTAAGCTATAAAAGGGAAGTGATGTAGGATGTTAAAGGTTGTTCTTGGTTAGCCGAGAAACCCCCTAATTGGGTTAATTTAATTCTCAATGTTAATTTAATTTCACTGTTAATTTTTAGGGTTCTTCTTTTGCAATTTTCATTCACTGTTTAGTAGTTTAAATGATCATGTTTAGTTCCATTGTAGTGTTAATTATGTTCTGAGTCACTGCTGAGGCTCAGATGAAACCTTAGTTCTATTGAATGATGAATTGCTAGGAAGGCCTGTTTTGCTTGAGTAATGGGAAGAAGTTGGTGCTCTGATATGCCTGTGATTGATTGTTCTGTCAAAAGACAGTCAATGCTAGGGGCAAATCAGTGAGCAAGCTGATTCTCTTCCCATTCTAGTTGGATGCTTAAGTTTTTAAATCTAGAATTGCATTGTTTAGCTAGGACACAAGGTGGATTCTAAGCCTTAGCTTAGCCACAGCTGCAATCTCCTCCCTGCCCTTGGCTAACAGCCTTGGTTTATTTGGCTTTGTTTCCTGTTAACTGCCACTGTTACCTTTGCTTCATTGTCTTTATTCTACTTCACTGTCACATTTACTTCACTGCCTTGCACTTAGAGAACTAGCTTAGGAAAACATAAAGCTTCAACTATACACCCTAGTCCCTGTGGAGATGACCTGTTCTTGCACATACACACTACAATGACAACTGTGCACTTGCAGTTTAACATGTAGGCCTTTCTGTCTCTCCTTATCCTTTGTCTTATTTTCTTACTCCTTTAAAAGCCTACCAAGTTTTTGGCGACGCTGCCGGGGACTTGGCTGCCGTGTTTTTGAAGTTTTTCTTGCTGTTCTTTGCATGCTCATACCTGCTGTGTAGTTCTGATAAGCATCTTAGTGTACTCATCTTGCATATTGCATCTGTAGCTGTAACTTAGTACCACCTCTAGTGCATCTGCATCATTTGCATAATCTCTTCTCCTTTGCTTCAACTGCATCATTCTGGGAACTGAACCTCTTCTCTGAGTTGCCAGGTGCTTGTGGTGCTGCTGTTGCAGCCTGTTGCTGCTGAATTGCTCCTGTTGCTGAAGCTGTTGCCCCTGCTGTTGTTGCTGTGACCTTGCTGTGAGGCTGAGAACAAACCTCTGGTGCTGATGTGCTGCTGTGAAGCCCAAATAGAGCTGAGCTGCTTCTCCTGCTGCTGCTCCTGATCCTGCTGCTGTGCCTCAGCTGTTGCTGCTGTGCCTTAGCTGTTGCTGCTGTGCAAAGGCAAGCTGCTGCTACCCCCTGCTGGTCCTGCTGTTGCTATGATCCAAAGCCCAACTGGGCTGATTCCAAGCAGCTGAAAAAGAACAAAGCCCAACTGGGCTTTGCAACTGAAATACCCAACTGGGCCTCAGAAAAGCCAAAGCTTAGGATGATCTAAAGCCCAACTGGGCTTTTGCAACCTAACTGAGCAGCTGGGCTGTGCTTAAGCAAGTAAGCCTAAACCCATTAAGAGAACCCAACCTGTGGGCTTCCATTTTTAATTGTGGGCTTGTAATATTAAAGCCAATTTTTGGGCTTTTTATTTTCTGTTGGGTTTGTAATTAATTTTTGTGGGCTTGTTTGTTTAATTTGTGGGCTTGTATTTAATTTTTGTGAGCTTGTTTAATTTGGACTGGTATTTTGTAGTCTGGGTTTTTAAACCCAGCTGAGCTTGTAACCGATCACGCTAGGTTAACTCGTTAGTGGGCCGAGTACCCAAATTCTAGGCCGAGATTTTGGACTCAGTTTCACCAAGCGTTTTCAAACCAGCTGAGCCAAAGCAAACACAAAACCAACAGTGGGCTTGCTCCCATTCAAAAACCAAATTTTATTTTCTTTTTTTTTTAAAAAAAAAAAAAAAAAAGTTTCCAAATGTCTCCCGACAAAACCAAATTTTTCCCAAAAAGTCCAATCCCATTAAAAACCAAATTTTCTTGTAGATAATGTGTTAGTTAAATTTCCTTTTGTATATATTTTGTGCTCATCCATTGTGACTCCGAATATGTTGGAGTTTTGCCTTGGATAACGGAGTTTTAATTCTGCTTTCGCCGAAATCGGGTATTCTCTCTCCTTTTACTCTACTCAGCATGTCCCTTTGCATATGTTGCATTTTAATTCTTTCCATATTTTTAAACATTGAGGACAATGTTTAGTTTAGGTTTGGGGGTATAGAGTAGATACCACGATAATATGCCATAATTGAAAACAAAACTCCATCTTTTTGAAAAAATTGAAAAATTCCAAAAAAAATAGAAAAATGATAAAAACATAAAAATGGAGCTCATTTACCTTGAAATGTTGACTCTTGTGCAAATATGTAATTATTAGGAGTCTTAGTCTAGATATTTAGGCACCCTGATTCTAGCACAATTCACATAGTGATAAGAAACTTGCACGCGCACGATCTACCAATACATGTATAGCCTCGATCTTCAAGGTGTTTGATAGGAAGTTAGATTGCCAATCACTTTAGAATACTGAATGAGACTTGACTAGCTTGTTCTTTGGTTGGCTGGGATAGAAGTTGGAGGATACGTTAAGAAAAGCAACCATAGAATTTGACCGGATGCATTCGATAAGGGCCACCTCTTGCTAAGAGTCATGTAATTATGTTTTTATTTTTGTTCATGTATCAAAAGTGTCACTATGTTGTAAAGATCAAAGCTATTTCTTAAAAAAAAAAAAAAAAATCATCAAGTATTTATTTATTCCATGTTTTGTCATGTTAAAGACAATAGTTCTCTCTTGTTCCAAAAATAAAAGAGAGTAATCAATGTAAATAAGAGTCATGTAAAGAGTCATCTTTTTATTGTAAATAGTCTTGTAATAAGCAAGGAGGGTGCAGCCATCGATGTATAACGCGGGTAAACTGAAATATCACCAACTCATTGGGTGAACATTCACAATTCTCGTAAAGCCGGACAGCTAGCTTGGCTTAGAATTCGGTTCTTAGCCTAAAAACTATCTCTTGGTGGTTAGTAGTCATAACTTCAGGTCATTCTAGAAACATGTGTAGATACACTTTACACTCTTATCACATGTCTTTATTTGTTATCAGTGCTAGGATTGTGCCTTTGATAGCTAGATTGACATCTCCATTTTGCTGTGAGCTTAAACTGACTTGCACATGTCACATTTGATGGAATCTGAGCTTATATTTTGACCTAGAACTTTGTAGGTACGTTCTAAGCAAACCTTCACGAGACTTGACTCGTCCACTAGGGACACTTAGTGGTTTAAAAGGCTTAGTGCATACGCTAAATGCATTCGAGAGACCAGCGACAGTGGTATAGGTAGGATTTCCTTAGTTTTGTTTTACTTGAGGACAAGTAAAATTCAGGTTTGGGGGTATTTGATGAGTGCTAAAAAGTGCATATTTCTTTATATTTTTCTTGGCATTTAACTCATCTTTTGTGCATTAATTCTATATTTTATCCCATATTCTGTGTTTTCGTTGTTTTCAAGAATAAATACTTTTCTTAGTTAATTTTGCATTTTTAGGTACTAAATAAAGCCTGGTTAACTCACGGAGCGAAAAAGAGCAAAGAAACGGCAAAGACTCCCGCTAGGAGGAAGCGAAGAATGATGTTTGCAAGAGCCGGATCAACTAGAAGTGGGCTTGAAGAGGAAGAATTGTTCTTAAAGAAGATATGGGCTTGGCATACCCAAGACCCAAAACTCTTACCCAAATCCATTTCCATTATCCATACCCATTTCCATGAGAGCCGTCAGATTGGATCCATCTTGTCATCCAACGGTCGCCTCATCATTGTGCATCAAAATCCGAAGCTCCTGTCAAACACCATAGTACCTAACTCCATCTGAAGCCGTCAATTTTGTTGTATCTCATAATCCAACGGTCGCCACATACCTCTCCATCGTAGCCGTTCGATTCAATCTATATGGGATCATCCAACGCTCTTTACTCGATGTTCATCAAAGTTCTCTATCCCCGCTTCACACCCTAGCAACCGAACACCTACACCCCAAACAAACAGACCCTAATCCCATTTCCATCGAGTTTTTCCCCTCTCTTCTTCCCAAATTCTCTGCAACTCTGCCATCTCCATCACCACCATCTCTTCCAT
This sequence comes from Papaver somniferum, assembly GCF_003573695.1. Lineage (NCBI taxonomy): Eukaryota > Viridiplantae > Streptophyta > Magnoliopsida > Ranunculales > Papaveraceae > Papaver > Papaver somniferum. Next base: position 210,204,512 of record NC_039364.1, read on the forward strand.
CTCCACCTCGAACACCACCACTACCACCTTCCCCCGACAAACTCAGTATTCCATCACCACCCTTGTCTCTTCCTTTCTCGTCTGTAGCATCGAGTCCTGATGCTACAAACTCGACAGTGAGAGAAGCTAGGGTTCACAGAAGTCTAGGGCTAGGCCAACAGCGCAACAAGAGCAGGAAGAGCATCAGAGGGACATCAAGAAGCATGGGTCGAGCAGAATTCACACATGGGTATGTCGAATTTGATTTTCCCCAAAAGTTAGGGTTTGCAAAAAATTAGGGTTTCGAATTAGGGTTTTGTATTTTGTTGTAAACTATAAATAGGAACTGATGTAGGATGTTAAAAGTTGTTCTTGGTTAGCCGAGATACCCCCTAATTGGGTTAATTTAATTCTCAATGTTAATTTAATTTCACTGTTAATTTTTAGGGTTCTTCTTTTGCAATTTTCATTCACTGTTTAGTAGTTTAAATGATCATGTTTAGTTCCATTGTAGTGTTAATTATGTTCTGAGTCACTGCTGAGGCTCAGATGAAACCTTAGTTCTATTGAATGATGAATTGCTAGGAAGGCCTGTTTTGCTTGAGTAATGGGAAGAAGTTGGTGCTCTGATATGCCTGTGATTGATTGTTCTGTCAAAAGACAGTCAATGCTAGGGGCAAATCAGTGAGCAAGCTGATTCTCTTCCCATTCTAGTTGGATGCTTAAGTTTTTAAATCTAGAATTGCATTGTTTAGCTAGGACACAAGGTGGATTCTAAGCCTTAGCTTAGCCACAGCTGCAAACTCCTCCCTGCCCTTGGCTAACAGCCTTGGTTTATTTGGCTTTGTTTCCTGTTAACTGCCACTGTTACCTTTGCTTCACTGTCACATTTACTTCACTGCCTTGGTCTTTCTCTTTGCTTCATTTCCATTGTCTCATTATTTCACTACCATCTTCATTGCTTTGTAAATATCACAGTTTCACTGCCACTATTTGCTCTTTCTTCTCTTTTGTTTCTCCTGTTCTTGTTACTGCATTCACTGCCTAGTGCTCTGCTGGCTTGTTCTCCCCCAGCTGCTACTACTTGCTACTGCTTTTGCTGCTGCTGTGCACTGCTTCTGCTGCTGCTGAAGCCACCACTGCTGCTGCTACTTCTTCTCCAGCCCAGCCTTGTCTGCTGCTGCTCCAAACAGTTAGCTTAGAACCAAAGGCTAAAAGCCCAGGTTCAAAGTCCAGGTTAAGGCCTAAAGCCTAGTTCATAGCTCAGAAGCCTAGCTAATCTAAAGGCCCAGCCAACTGAGCCCAAGGCTCAGTTCATTCCAAAAACCTAAGGCCCAGTTCACTGTTACCAAGCCCAGTTCACATCAAAAGACCAAAAGCCCACTGAGCCCAAAACCATTTCATTGTTACAAAAACCCACTAAGCCCAAAGCACAATTAGAAGCCCAATAGCAATTTAGAGCCCAAATAGCTAGAAACTCCAAACACCCCCAGTCTTTGTGGATCGACCCGTTCTTGCACGAGCTACAACTGACGACCGTGCACTTGCGGTATTACTGTAGGCCCGTTTTCATTTCGCTTCAATTTTATACGCTTTCCCGGGCCCACCAGTGAGGCGGGGTATCAAAGTTCTATATTGGCGAATCTGAGTCACTGGATGCGAAGCTGTAGGTGAATCGGATGGCTACCCCTGAAGAGGTTGGTAGCGACCGTCGGATGTCTTGATACAACGAAGTTAACGGCGAAGATCGAGGTTAGGTGCTGTAGTGTTTAGCGGAAGTATCGATATTTGATGCACATGCATAGGAGCGACCGTAGGATTCAAATGCAATCTAATCTGAAGGCTTGGAAATTAAGCACTACGGTGTTTGACAAGAACCTCGTATTTTGATGCACTCTACTGAAGCGACCATTGGATTTCGATGATCCAATCCGACGGCTGAATATGAAGGCGGGTATGGATATTGGAAATGGGTTTGGGTGAGGGTTTTGGGCCTTGGGTATGCCAAGCCCATATCTTCTTTAAGAACAATTCTTCCTCTTCAAGCCCACTTCTAGCCTTTTGGTCTTGCGCACAACATTCTTCGCGGCTTCCTTGTGTGATTCCTCTTGGCTTCCACCACTTTTCTGCTCTTTTCCGCTCCGCAATTCATCCAAACTTTATTTATTACCTAAAAATGCAAAATTAATTAATAAAAATATTTATTCTTGAAAACAAAGAAAATACAGAATATGGGATAAAATGTAGAATTAATGCACAAAAGATGAGTTAATTGCCAACAAAAAGATATAGAAATATGCACTTTTTAGCACTCATCAAATACCCCCAAACCTGAATTTTACTTGTCCTCAAGTAAAATAAAACTAAGGAATCCTACCTATACCACTGTCGCTGGTCTCTCGAATGCATTTAGCATATGCACTAAGCCTTTTAAACCACTAAGTGTCCCTAGTGGACGAGTGAAGTCTCGTGAAGGTTTGCTTAGAACGTACCTACAAAGTTCTAGGTCAAAATATAAGCTCAGATTCCATCAAATGTGACATGTGCAAGTCAGTTTAAGCTCACAGCAAAATGGAGATGTCAATCTAGCTATCAAAGGCACAATCCTAGCACTGATAACAAATAAAGACATGTGATAAGAGTGTAAAGTGTATCTACACGTGTCTAGAATGACCTGAAGTTATGACTACTAATCACCAAGAGATAGTTTTTAGGCTAAGAACCGAATTCTAAGCCAAGCTAGCTGTCCGGCTTTACGAGAATTGTGAATGTTCACCCAATGAGTTGGTGATATTTCAGTTTACCCGCGTTATACATCGATGGCTGCACCCTCCTTGCTTATTACAAGACTATTTACAACAAAAAGATGACTCTTTACATGACTCTTATTTACATTGATTACTCTCTTTTATTTTTGGAACAAGAGAGAACTATTGTCTTTAACATGACAAAACATAGAATAAATAATTGATTTTTTTTTTTTTTTTTGAAGAAATAACTTTGAACTTTACAACATAGTGACACTTTTGATACATGAACAAAAAGAAAAACATAATTACATGACTCTAAGCAAGAGGTGGCCCTTATCGAATGCATCCGGTCAAATTCTATGGTTGCTTTTCTTAACGTATCCTCCAACTTCTACCCCAGCCAACCAAAGAACAAGCTAGTCAAGTCTCATTCAGTATTCTAAAGTGATTGGCAATCTAACTTCCTATCAAACACCTTGAAGATCGAGGCTATACATGTATTGGTAGATCGTGCGCGTGCAAGTTTCTTATCACTATGTGAATTGTGCTAGAATCAGGGTGCCTAAATATCTAGACTAAGACTCCTAATAATTACATATTTGCACAAGAGTCAACATTTCAAGGTAAATGAGCTCCATTTTTTATGATTTTTTAATTTTTTAATTTTTTAATTTTTTTTTTTATCATTTTTAAATTTTTCAAAAAGAAGGAGTTCTTGTTTTCAATTATGGCATATTATCGTGGTATCTACTCTATACCCCCAAACCTAAACTAAACATTGTCCTCAATGTTTAAAAATATGGAAAGAATTAAAATGCAACATATGGAAAGGGACATGCTGAGTAGAGTAAAAGGAGAGAGAATACCCGATTTCGGCGAAAGCAGAATTAAAACTCCGTTATCCAAGGCAAAACTCCAACATATTCGGAGTCACAATGGATGAGCACAAAATATATACAAAAGGAAATTTAACTAACACATTATCTACAAGAAAATTTGGTTTTTAATGGGATTGGACTTTTTGGGAAAAATTTGGTTTTGTCGGGAGACATTTGAAAAAGAAAATTTGGTTTAAAATGGGAGCAAAGTAGAAATTTGGTTTTAAAATTGGGAGCAAAATTTTTTTTTTTGGTTTTTTTTTTGGTTTTTTTTTTTTAAGAATAATAAAATGAAGAAAATAAAATTTGGTTTTTGAAATGGGAGCACGCCCACTGTTGGTTTTGTGTTTGCTTTGGCCCAGCTAGGTTGAAAACTTTTAGTGGAACTGAGTCCAAAATCTCGGCCTAGAATTTGGGTACTCGGCCCACTAACGAGTTCAACTAGCGTGATCGGTTACAAGCTCAGCTGGGTTTAAACCCAGAATACAAGATACAAGTCCAATTTAAACAAGCTCACAAAAATTAAATACAAGCCCACAAATTAAACAAACAAGCCCACAAAAATTAATTACAAACCCAACAGAAAATAAAAAGCCCAAAAATTGGGTTAATTATTACAAGCCCACAATTAAAAATGGAAGCCCACAATTCGGGTTCTCTTAAATGGGTTACCTTTTAAGCACAGCCCAGCTGCTCTGATATTGTTGCAAAAACCCAGTTGGGCTTTGGTTCTTTTCCTTGGTGGCGTCCCAGCAGAGGAAAAACAGGTTCAGAACAGCAGGTCCAACAGCAAATGAAGTGAAGCAGATGCAGATGCAAATGCTATGCAGTGAAATGCAAAAATAGCTAATAAAACTACAAGAAAAACACAGCACCAATCCCCGGCAGCGGCGCCAAAAACTTGGTGTGGTTGGGAAACGACACACAAAAGACTTGCAAGTATACAAGGCCAAGTTTTAGTATAGAGAGTAAGCAAGGGATCAGTCCACAGGGAGTGGGAGCATACGAGAAATTTTCCTAAGCTAGCAATGGAGACAAGGCACTATGGCAGTGAGCAAGGCAAAGTAATATGGCAATTGCAAAGAACCAAAACAGTTAACAAAGCAAAGATGACAAAACAGCATGGAACCAAGGCTGTGAGCCAAGGGCAGGGGTGAGTTTGTGCACTGATTTCAATGCACAACAGGCTTCAAAATACAAGAAATAAACAGCAAGATAGCTAAGAAATTTAGCTGAGCAGGGAGCAAAATAAGACTGAAATTGTAAGTGACTGAAATAAGGTATTGTGGCTAAGCTAAGGGCTTAAAATCCACCTTTGTGTCCTAGCCAAGCAATGTGATCCTAGGTTGAGTTGAAAATCCTATGCATACATCTAGAATGGGAGGAAAACTAATTTGCTCACTAGTTTGCCCCTAGCATTGACTGTCTTTTGACAGAACAATCAATCACAGGCACTATGAGCATCAATCTCTTCCCATTGCTCAATCAAAACAGACAATAGGATAACTATCCTAGCAATTCACCATTTGACAATTCACTAGGCTTCATCTGAGCCTCAGCCTAATGCAGTTTAGCTCATGCTAAACATGTAACTAGCAATAACATTCATTGAGTATGATAATTCAAGCAACATTCAACATTCGAGATAATTGAAAACAACATGCACACATTCACTGTTAACTGCATAAGAAGAACTGAAATTGGAATTGCATCAAAATAAATTTGTTTCCATTCTCTACTGGCTAGTCCAGAGATGCCCAATTTTACAACCCCTAACACCCTTTTATAGTTACAGCCCAAAAAAAAAACTAAAATCCCCAAATCAGTAAAATTAGGGTTTACTAAAAAATCTAAAATTGACCTTTACCTAATCTCTGAAATCAATCAATGGTCTCGACCCATTCTTCTATTGCTTCTCCTCTTCCGTAATTGGTGGTTTGATTTCACTAACTCTGTTTCTCTCAAACCTAGTTTCTAGGTTCACTGTTTTTGAACAGATAAAAGGGTTGAGAGAGAAGGAGCTAGAGAGTATCATGGTGGTGTCCTTTAGTGATGGAGGGGGTGGCTGATTGATGGGGTACAGTGATGGAGGTGGTTGAGCGGACATGGTGGAGGTGATGGTCGTTGTAGAGGAATGGAGAAGATGGAGTCGATGGTTTTGGGAAGAAGGGTGTGTTTGTTTTGCGGGTATAGGTATTTGGTTGTTTGGGTGTTGAGAGGGCTCATCAAATCTTGATGTTTCGCGAAGGGAATCCGTGGGATGATAACTTCTGAAACGGATCTAACGGCGAGATGGAGACAGATTATGAGCGACCGTTGGATGATGAGATGGATCCAATCCGACGGCTGAAGATGGAGGCGGGTTTGGATATTGGAAATGGGTTTGGGTGAGGGTTTTGGGCCTTGGGTATGCCAAGCCCATATCTTCTTTAAGAACAATTCTTCCTTCTTGAGCCCATTCCTAGCTTTTTGGACGTGCGCTCCATTCTTTGCGGCTTCCTTGCGTAATTCTTCCCGGCTTTTCACTACTTTTCTGCTCTTTTCGCTCCGCGACTCATCCGAACATCGTTTATTACCTAAAAATGCAAAATTAAGTAAGAAAAATATTTATTCTTGAAAACAATGAAAATACAGAATATGGGATAAAATGTAGAATTAATGCACAAAAGATGAGTTAAATGCCAAGAAAAATATATAGAAATATGCACTTTTTAGCACTCATCAAATACCCCCAAACCTGAATTTTACTTGTCCTCAAGTAAAACAAAACTAAGGAAATCCTACCTATACCACTGTCGCTGGTCTCTCGAATGCATTTAGCGTATGCACTAAGCCTTTTAAACCACTAAGTGTCCCTAGTGGACGAGTGAAGTCTCGTGAAGGTTTGCTTAGAACGTACCTACAAAGTTCTAGGTCAAAATATAAGCTCAGATTCCATCAAATGTGACATGTGCAAGTCAGTTTAAGCTCACAGCAAAATGGAGATGTCAATCTAGCTATCTAAGGCACAATCCTAGCACTGATAACAAAAAAAGACATGTGATAAGAGTGTAAAGTGTATCTACACATGTGTCTAGAATGACCTGAAGTTATGACTACTAACCACCAAGAGATAGTTTTTAGGCTAAGAACCGAATTCTAAGCCAAGCTAGCTGTCCGGCTTTACGAGAATTGTGAATGTTCACCCAATGAGTTGGTGATATTTCAGTTTACCCGTGTTATACATCGATGGCTGCACCCTCCTTGCTTATTACAAGACTATTTACAACAAAAAGATGACTCTTATTTACATTGATTACTCTCTTTTATTTTTGGAACAAGAGAGAAGTATTGTCTTTAACATGACAAAACATGGAATAAATAAATACTTGATTTTTTTTTTTTTTTGAAGAAATAACTTTGATCTTTACAACATAATGACACTTTTGATACATGAACAAAAAGAAAAACATAATTACATGACTCTTAGCAAGAGGTGGCCCTTATCGAATGCATCCGGTCAAATTCTATGGTTGCTTTTCTTAACGTATCCTCCAACTTCTATCCCAGCCAACCAAAGAACAAGCTAGTCAAGTCTCATTCAATATTCTAAAGTGATTGGCAATCGTGACTTCCTATCAAACACCTTGAATATCGAGGCTATACATGTATTGGTAGATCGTGCGCGTGCAAGTTTCTTATCACTATGTGAATTGTGCTAGAATCAGGGTGCCTAAATATCTAGACTAAGACTCCTAAAAATTACATATTTGCACAAGAGTCAACATTTCAAGGTAAATGAGCTCCATTTTTATGTTTTTTTTTTCAATTTTTCAATTTTTTTGGAATTTTTCAATTTTTTCAAAAAGATGGAGTTTTGTTTTCAATTATGGCATATTATCGTGGTATATACTCTATACCCCCAAACCTAAACTAAACATTGTCCTCAATGTTTCAAAATATGAACAAAATTATAATACAACATATGAAGAGGATCATGTTGAGTAGAGAAAAAGGAAAGAGAATACCCGATTTCGGCGAAAGCAAGATTAGACTCCGTTATTCAAGGAAAAAAATCCAACATATTTCAGCCGAGATCATATTGGATTAGCAAAATATATACAAAAGGAACAAAAGGATTTTTAAAATTTTTATCTACTGGATTATATACAAAAAATTCACCGTACACTAACAATCTAAAGAGTTGAGGATCAACCCAAAAGACAAAGTGTAGAGGTTTCAACAGCTTCACACAATAATAATATGATAGGCATGCAAGTGAAGCTGTGAAACAAAATGAGCTACCCCCAAACCTGGATTTTTCAACAGATAAAATTTTGGATACAAAATCTCGCAGTTTTTGGGGTTCATCATGCACAAGGTCTAATTCGAAATGAACTTTGCTAGGGACGGGCAAACATGCATATCCTAACTGTGGCTCCTCGAAAGTATTGTATTTAGATGCAAAATAGTCAAAGAGGACTTGAGAGGCACACGGTTCCAGGCCTAGATTAGGTATTCTCATGAAAATTGGTTTGACAATATTGTGACAAACTAAATCTAGGTAGGATGCAAGGCTATCAGATTGTGACTTAGGCAAGAAAGTGACATCTAAGCGTCTCACATGCATGAGATCAAGAGTATCAATATTATCAGTCACATCAGCATTATCTAAGTCACACTCAAGATGTGTAGCATGCTCATCATCACAAAAAATTTGCACAAGTCCTAATTCAGAATCATGGTTATCCGATATATTCAAATTATCATCAACAGAAGCAATATATTGTGGCTTAAGTATGGAATCAGACACATCAACTATGTTTTCATGCATAGGATCATTAGCGTCAACAGAAGATTTACCTAAGTCATGCTCTTCACAGGATAATTGCACAATATCTAAATCAGTATCAACATCACATGCATATGGAATATTAGAAGAAATATCATTCATGAAGGTCGGGGCAGAAAAGCCTATTGTATTTGAAACCAAAGGTTCCACAACATTTTCAGCATAGACATGTTCTTCTAACATAACATTATCATTATCATCATCATAGTAATATGCATACTTGTCCCTATTAGCAGTTGTGGTGTCATTAGTCAACTCATGTTCCTCTAGATTAGGTTCATATTCAATATCATACACATGAGAAGGACTAGACATGCTATTTTCAAAGTTCAATTCATTACCACCTATATCATGTGATAGTGTCTCAGTTTCCCTAATGGATTCCCATTGACGGGTTTTCTCCGCAATCTCAGCTAAAAATTTCCATGCATCATCCACAGTTTTATCAAGAAATTCACCATTACACATACACTCAACCATGGCTCGAGATTTAAAGTCTAGTCCCTCATAGAGGATAGCGACAAGTATCCACTTCTCAAATCCATGGTGTGGACATTCGCTCAACAAATCATTAAAACGTTCAAAATAGTCAAAAACAGTTTCCTCATCCAATTGGACAAAACAATTGATACTTTGACGAATAGCGATGGTCCTATGATGTGGAAAGAATTTTTTGAAAAATAGATCTGTGAGTTGGTCCCAAGTGTTGATTGATTGTGGTCTCAAACCGTAAAACCATGTTTTGGCCCTTTCCTTTAGAGAAAATGTAAACAAACGCAATTTCAAAGAGTCTTCGGACATATGATCAGGTTGCATAGTCCGACAAATTTGTTCAAACTCTCTTACATGAGTATAGGGGTTCTCAGAATCGAACCCTCGAAATAAAGGAAGTATTTGTATCATGCTTGCATTTATTTTAAAAGGGTTATTGGTTTGAGGTAAGACAATACATGATAATGGAATTTTTATTGTGGGATACATGTATTCATGGAGAGCACTAGGTTGGCCCATATTGAAAAGACACAAAGCCCACTATTTGGTTTTAAAGGGTTTTCAAAATTTGGTTTTTTTATCGGAAAATTTTGGTTTTGATGGGAATGAAAAACATTTGGTTTTTGATGGGAAACATTTGGTTTTTATGGGTTTCGAAAACTTTGGTTTTTATGGGATTAAAAATTTGGTTTTCGAAATTAGGAGCAATTTTTTTTTTTTTTTTTTTTTGCCCAAAATTTAGTTAAGTTTGGTTCACAAAAGAGGCAAGCCCAAAATCCAAAAAGTTAAGTTTAGAGCAAGCCCACTATTAAGAAACTACAAGCCTAACAAACAACTAAATTACAAGCCCAAATAAAGAAAGAAATAAAAATAAAACTAATTATTACAAACCCACAAAAAAAGAAAATAAAAATAAAACTAAAATTATTACAATCCCAAATAAAGAAAGAAATAAAATTAAAATTAAAATAATTATTACATGCCCACAGATTAAAAATGGAATCCCACAGGTTGGGTTCTCTTAATGGGTTTAGGCTTACCTTTGAAGCACAGCCCAGTTGTTCAGTTTGGTTGCAAAAGCCCAGTTGGGCTTTGGATCATCCTAAGCTTTTGTCTTTGTTCAGGCCCAGTTGGGCTTGGCTCAACTTGTTAAGCTTGGCAGCAACTTCAGCAGGCCCAGTTGGGCTTGATGGCTCAATTTAGCACCAGGCAGCAGGGGTTGCAGCAGACTTGGCCTGGCACCAGCAGGAGCACAAGTTCTAGCAACAATAGTGCAGCACCAGCTCCACAGCAGCAGTTCAGGCTAGCAGCACAGCTCAACAACAGCAACAGGCAGTTTGCAGGCTTGTTTATCAGCAACACCACAAGCTCAGGCACCTGGAAGCTCAGATAAGAAGTTCAGATCTCTGAAACAAATGGGTAAAGCAACAACCCAAGCCAGGAATGGACATGACAATGATGTAGGTGCAGCTACAAACGGAAAACTAACATGTAGTTATAGAAGTTACAGATGAAAATGGAATGCAGGGACAGTGAAAATAAAAATGCAGGGATGCTAGGTTAACTACAAAATGGCAGGTAATCTACAGCAAGCTACACAGCTGATTATGAGAAGCAAGCAAAGAATGCAGCTGGTATGAGAATGCAGCTGAGAATGCAAGATGAGCCACAGCTGCCTATGCAGTGAACAAACTAAGATGCGGTAAAGAACTACAATTTACAGCTGAAACAAATAGGTACAGGAATGAAGTAAAAATCAGCAAAGTGACAGGAATGATGCTGAACTACAATGGTGCAGAACTACAGGTGGTACTAAGTTACAGCTACAGATGCAATATGCAAGATGAGTACACTAAGATGCTTATCAGAACTACACAGCAGGTATGAGTATGCAAAGAACAGCAAGAAAAACTTCAAAAACACGGCAGCCAAGTCCCCGGCAGCGGCGCCAAAAACTTGGTGGGCCCGGGAAAGCGTATAAAATTGAAGCGAAATGAAACGGGTTTCAGACAATCCCCAAATTCCCCAAAAATTAGGGTTTTCCAAAATCACACAAATTCCCAAATTAAACAGTAATTGGGTTTAATTACCTACCCTATTTCACCCACTCTATCTTCTCTATACTCTTCTCAACAATAATCAGGGTTTTTATGATTTTCCCCAAATTGACTGTGAACTAGGGTTTAGAATTTTTACCTCACCAACTGTGATGAGACAATTCCATCTTCGACCCATACTTCTTCTGCTTCCCTTGCGTAATTCCCATGCTTCAATTTCATCTCTAGGTTACCTACTTCATCAACCTCTCACGCTTAGGGTTTCAGGGAAGAAACGTGAGAGATTGAGGGAATAGGGGGCTAGATAGTTAGGGGGTGATGATGGGTTGGTAGTTTAGGGATGATGTGAGACAGGTAGAGGTGGTGGCGCGGCAGTTGCAGGGAGTGTTGGTGGTTCTGCAACTGTCGGGGTAGGGGAGAAAGAGGGAGAAGAAGAAAGAGAAGAGAACAGAAGAATGGTCGATGTTTTTAGGTTAATAGGTATAGGTTGCTAGTGTGTGAGGCGGGGTATCAAAGTTCTATATTGGCGAATCTGAGTCACTGGATACGAATCTGTAGGTGAATCGGATGGCTACCCCTGAAGAGGCTGGTAGCGACCGTCGGATGTCTTGATACAACGAAGTTAACGGCGAAGATCGAGGTTAGGTGCTGTAGTGTTTAGCGGAAGTATCGATATTTGATGCACATGCATAGGAGCGACCGTAGGATTCAAATGCAATCTAATCTGAAGGCTTGGAAATTAAGCACTACGGTGTTTGACAAGAACCTCGTATTTTGATGCACTCTACTGAAGCGACCATTGGATTTCGATGATCCAATCCGACGGCTGAATATGAAGGCGGGTATGGATATTGGAAATGGGTTTGGGTGAGGGTTTTGGGCCTTGGGTATGCCAAGCCCATATCTTCTTTAAGAACAATTCTTCCTCTTCAAGCCCACTTCTAGCCTTTTGGTCTTGCGCACAACATTCTTCGCGGCTTCCTTGTGTGATTCCTCTTGGCTTCCACCACTTTTCTGCTCTTTTCCGCTCCGCAATTCATCCAAACTTTATTTATTACCTAAAAATGCAAAATTAATTAATAAAAATATTTATTCTTGAAAACAAAGAAAATACAGAATATGGGATAAAATGTAGAATTAATGCACAAAAGATGAGTTAATTGCCAACAAAAAGATATAGAAATATGCACTTTTTAGCACTCATCAACTGGTCAACCTATGATCCGTCCGAAGCAGGCGACTATATCCCTGCCACTTTTGCTGCCAATTATCGGAGTGGGACTTCCATTAATGGTGACCTCGCCGGTTTTGCTTCTAGTCCTCACCGTAATAAGACTATCCCTGATGGCTTCAAGAAGCTTCTCCTGGACGAGGAACCTGAGGGGAAGACGACTAACAAGCATGCCCGACATACCAGTGATGTGGCTTGGGACCGATTTCCGCTTGCTATCTACGGTCCTCTTCTTAATGGCAAATTTCCTCATCCAGCCGAGTCCTACCCGTTCTGGGTAGTCAATGTTGATCGAGTAAGTCGCTTCGTCTGTTTTAACTTTGTCGGCCTGAGTATCCAGATGGGCCATGTTCTGATTCATTGTTGTTTTGCAGTCTCAGTCTCAAAGTAGTCAGTTTAAAGCTTCGGTTTCTAAGAAGAGGGATAGGGGTCCTAGCACAGGAGTCGAGGGAGAGGAAGGGAAGGTAACAAATATACTGCTCTTCCTACATTACATGTACTTGCCCGTATTTGTTTCCTTGAATGGATCTAACGAAGACTCATATGCAGAAATCGAAAGCTGATGGGAGAGATGTGGAGAATGCTCTGGTGATTGAGGGTGATGACCCCGACGAGCGGCTTCCTTTATCTCATTCTATGAGGAAATTGTCTCATAAATCTTCTGATGTTTCTTCTAGCGTTGTAGGTGGTAAGCTTAGTGGAGGGGAAAAAGAATCGAAGGTCGATGAATCTGCCCCAGGGTACATTATGCCCTAACAGTCTGTTAGTAGAAGTGTCACTCTTGTCGATGGTGTTGTTCTCCTTGTTTCTGATGGTGAGGATGATGACGATCTTTTTGAAGAGGAGGATAGTACTGGTGATGTGGGCGAGAAAGAGGATGAGTCTGGTGCTGGTGAAGAAAATGTTACCCCTGAGGGTGTGTTGTTGGAAAAGGTCTCTCCTGTTATTCCTGCCCCGAGCTCGGGTGGGGCTACCTTCTTTACCATCTCGGGTCCGATGTGCAATTCTCTCGGGGCTCTCACTTCTCCCGACTTTGCCTCATTGTCTGATGATCAGATGATCAGTGTTGTATCTTTGTACTCTGCCGTTCTGAAGGGCACTTTTGATCAAATGGTGAGTTGTGTTTCTTTATTCATACATTTATAACGTGGAGTGGTTGCTGACGTTCATAGTGTTTTCAGGTTGCCAATAAGGAGTTGTTGAAGGCTTCTCTTCAGCGAAAGGAACTAGCATAGAAGGAGAGTCTTCGTCTCCAATTAAAGCAAGAGCAGGACCGAGCCCCAGAGTTAGATAAACAATTGGACGAGACCCAAGGTATTTGTTTAGAACTTAAATAGCTATGATTGATTCCGTAGTGCCAATATCCTGAACTTAGTATTATCTTGTTAGCCGAGATGTCTAGTATAGATGCCGATGCAGCTTCTGAATATCGTTTGTTAAAGAGAAAACTGGATATTGAGCTGAGCCATGTTGAGAATCTCCGCCAAAGAATCGTTAACAAGGATGACAAAATTGATCGTCAAGAAACCGAACTTGAGGAGCTCCGAGAAAAACTATACCGCTATGAGACCTTCGAATATGTGCCCGAGGAGATAGATAATATGCGGACGAGTCTTTCCCGTGCTTAAGGTGTTGCCACCGATAGGGCTCTGTTGGTCGATAATTTGGAGGGCCAGTGTGAACGTTTAAGGCGTCAGAACGTGGATTTGCATGCTAATCGTTGGCGCATTTTAGAGGAAAAAGACGTTGCTGATAGGTCCAATCAGGAATTACAAGGGAGGATTCAAACTTTGGGCCAAGTATCCGAAGAGTTAGAATGGGTTCGGGCTCAGTTGTTATGTCTGCAGAAGGCACATAATCGACAGAAGGCCGATTGGAGTGATCATAAGAAATATTGCCCCACAAATGAGCTTAATGAACAACGTTATCATGAGTTAACTTCCGAGATTTCATCCCTTGAGTGTAGTCTACTTAAGTCCGAGGAGACCGTTAAAGTAGTTTTTCCTTTGCTAGAAGGTGTTGTAGCCCATATTGTGTTGTGTTTGCTCGTGTTTTGGTGTTATGATGTTGGTGCCCCTGTTACTAATCGTCTTTCTTATTCGTAGTTGAACAAGGAAAAGTGAAGTCGTTGGAGGAGGAAGCTGCTCGGTTAAAGGCGAGAGAGGCCCAGCTACAGGCGAGAGAGACCCAGCTACTCGGGCAGGTAGCCATTGCCGAGGCGGCATCTCTTCAATTGACTCAGGATCTTGCGGCCGAGAAAGAGAAGTTCAATACTGAGCTTATCGTCAAGGTCAAAGAAGGTGTGAAGGCAGTCATGGATAAGAAGCGAGCCGATGCTGCTGCTAAGTAGGCTGGTTCGAGATCAGTTCCGGCAAAGGCCTGAGTGGATCTTTTGTAGTGCTGCGCCACTATTATGCTCCTTATATTGGGCTGTAAATTGTTTGAACATCCTTATTTTCTCTAACATTTTCTTTTTAAGGGGTGTTGCGTCGCCAACCAGTTTGTTTACTGAACTTCTGACATTTTCATGCTTGTTGTTACGATTATCTTTCGTTGTTTTGTCAAAGCATGTCGACGTTTTCCTAAATGAAAGTGGTTGAACAGTTAGTATAAAGTCCATTTCTGTCGAACACACTCAACAGGGAGGGTCATCGGGCCCAATGCCATGTCCCGATTGAGGTATCTCATCACCGTCATTTAGATCTAGTGGTAGGGTATTCGGTCATTCCTAGGTTTTATTGTCTCGATACCCCAATAAGTTATCAATTAACTAGCTTGGGAAAGTGATTTCGACCACTTGCGATGGGAGCAATGTTGTATGCTCGACTATCGGGTACTCATGCCCTGATAATCGGCCACTGGTTTCCAACCACCAGGGGACTTAGACTACCTCGGCACTTGCACACTTCCACTGCCCCGAGTTCTAATAGCCCGTCGAGTGTAAGACACCCCCGAGTACGAATGTCCATTCGAGTGTAAGTCACCTCGACACTTGCACACTGCCGTCGCCCCGAGCACGAATGACTATTAGACGTAATTGTCACATTCCCTACCCCACGTGGATTTTTAAGGAAATAAATGACAGAATATCATACCTGTTGATACACCTCTCATGGGTGATATAGCTTCAGATGTTGGGTGTTCCACGGTCTCGTCTCGAGTGCTCCGTCTGGTTTCAATATCTTATGCGCTCCTTCGCTGACTTTTTCCACTATAATTATGGTCTGCCCCATGTTGCCGCCAACTTCCCACCCTTCTTATCACGTTTGTAACTGGGTAGCTCCTTTAATACCAATTGTCCAGGTTGAAATTCTCTCGGTCGAACCCGTTTGTTGTATTCACGTTGTAAGCTCCTTTGGTAGTTCTTCATTTTTTGTAGGGCCATTTCTCTAGTTTCTTCTAAATCATCCAGCTTAGCCAAAATGAGGTCTACCGAGATGTTCCTTCTCCACGCCTCAGTCCTTGTAGTAGGTATCATTGCCTCAGTTGGGAGGATAGCTTCGGTCCCATATGTTAGCATGAATGGTGATAAGACGGTTGCGTCCCTGCGGGTGGTCCTATATGCCCATAGAACATTGTAGAGCTCCTCGCACCACTCTCCATATTCTCCATCCAACTTCTTCTTTAGGTTGTCGGATATGGTTTTGTTTGTGATCTCGTCTTGCCCATTACTTTGCGGGTAAATAGGCGTAGCCTTGCTTTTGCGGATGTTATAGGTGTTAAACAACATGTTGATGTTCTTTCCTTGGAGTTGTTTTCCATTGTCCGAGACAATTGCCGCCGGCACGCCAAAACGACAGATAATGTGCTCTCAGATGAAGCGAAAGACATCTTTATCTTGAATGTGCCTTAGAGGTGCCACTTCCACCCATTTGGTGAAGTAGTCAGTGGCCACGATCAAGTATTTTCTCTGCCCCGACCCAACGTGTAAGGGTCCCACGATATCGATCCCTCACTTGGCAAAGGGCTAGGGGATGATTACCGAGTTCAAAGTTACACCAGGTGCATTATCTTTTTTCCAAATTTTTGGCATTCATCGCAGATTAATGCCATGTGTTTTGCGTCATCATTCATGTATGGCCAGAAATATCCCATGGTCTTAGCTCGGGCTGCCAGACTTCGACCCGAGCTGTGATTGCCCGCCGCCCCATAATGTAATTCATTCAGGATTGAGTGTCCTTATTCTTTGCTTAGGCACCTCAATAGTGGTCCTAGGTAGGATTTCCTATACAGAACACCGTCTCGTAGTTCGTATGCCGCTATTTGCTTTTAATTTTGTTGATCTCGGGTCGTCCTTTAGGCAATTCTCCCGTTTCCAAATATTGGTGAATGGGTTTACGCCGATCGCCTCTCTCGTATTTATCAGCTGTAGTTATCGCTACATATGCTCTTGTGTCTACTGGATCAGGGAAGGATGGCATCATGATTCTCATGACTCTGATGCCCTCAATGCTTGAGTCCGTTAGCATGGATGCGATATATGCCAGTGCATCTGAATGTCGGTTGTCTTTCCTACAAATATGTCGGAATTTGATTTTTGGTATTTGGACGATATAGAATTGGGAGAGCTCACAATACTTCTGTAACACTGGATCATGTATAACATACTGCCCGGTGATATGCCTAATGACTAGCTGGGAGTCACTGGTTAGTCTCACGTCGTGGATCCCCATTTCCACTATCATTCGTAAAGCATGTATCACGGCTTCATACTCGGTGACATTGTTTGTGGTGATGACCTCCGTCAATCGATCTGTCGGTGTTTCAACAACACAAGTTGTCCAAACGAGTTTTCTCTTCCTTTTGGGTTTGTGATGATGTTGTAGGGCTCTTGTGACAGGGTTAACATAAGACTATTGTCAAAGTGCTCATCGTACCCCTTATAGCCATAGCTTTGGAAAAACCTAACTCAATGATTTCGAGCTAATTTTGTCGCTGCTACTGTTATGATGAAGTAACCCATGGCGTAACATGACCAGCGAGATGGAGTTTTTTCTAGCTTCTACCAAGCATTAAAGATGATTCTTTTGGGAGTTTCAAATCTTTCTAACCACTTGCTTTAGTCAAAAAAGAAAACACAACCGATCAAACTTAAATCTGAACTTTTAACCAAAACTATTTCAAGGGTTTTGACATAATGAGAAAGTTTTCAAAAAACATACACCACAATCTTTTTTGACTCGAAATCGTAAGATAAAGAAAAGTTTGATTAATATGCAATGAGAATCTTGTTTACAAGAGCAAAACAACTCTGACTGTTGACGGTATTTTGTGAGTCTAAATCAGAACTTTACAAACTCGACGAAAGTTAGATGAAAACGAAAGTAACAAAACCGAGTCTCGAAAAAGAAAGAAAAACAAGAAAAAAAAAACTTTTAAAGACTCATCTATCAACTCATATTTCTCAACCATAAGAGTCTTTCACTTAGCGTCAACTAACATCAAAAGATGTTTTTAGGAGCTTTTGAATCTCTCTTTAATGGCTTTGATGCAAGGTATCAAAAGATGTTACACAGTCCCCTTAGTCGGCGCCAGAATGTAGATGTGGAAAACCCTACAACTACATCCGAAGATAAGCATACACACTCCTAATGAAGTAAACAAATAAGAGAAGCACAATAACACAAGATATACGTGGTTCGGTATGATTACCTACGTCCACGGGGGTAAAGGAATGATCTTATTACTTGACTCAAGGTTACAAAGGAGTCTCTTCTTACAAACTCTCAAGTCTCACCCTTAAGCTCTTGGTGTTCTATCTTCCCTCACTGATTACTTACCTCTCAACTCTCTACATGGCCGTCTATTTATAACCGTGAGTGATGATACATCTAATTTATAGTGTAAGTTGTGGTACATACATCTTGATGTTCTTCTCGGGTTAGGAATAGGGTTTAGCCCGAGTTTCTGAGCCTAGCCTAGCAATACTTCCTCCCGATGTTCCCTTGCCCGCATTGTCTGCTTAATGAATAGTGTCGATATCGCCCTTGATATACTTAGCCGAGTCTTACTTTGACCAGATTCTTCTTCTCTCTTCAACCACTTTGTCAGTGCATTTATTGCTCTTGTACTCGATGGCCATCTCTTCAGTCACCTCCGAACTTTACACG
The DNA here is from genome assembly GCF_003573695.1 of Papaver somniferum. Taxonomy (NCBI): domain Eukaryota; kingdom Viridiplantae; phylum Streptophyta; class Magnoliopsida; order Ranunculales; family Papaveraceae; genus Papaver; species Papaver somniferum. Next base: position 210,222,840 of record NC_039364.1, read on the forward strand.
TATTGCCTTCACTGGTTCCCTTGGTATCTCTTTTCTCGCGCCAAGGCCAGGTAATATGATTTGGTGCTTCGCAGTCCATCTGATATCGACGCTTCACTACCTAGGATTGCTCCACCTGGACTCGTGAATTATTTACACCTACAATTACATAACCATGTATTCCTTAATCCGAAGTTTTCGAACTTTGTTGATTGAGAGAAACCGAAGGAATTGGCTTTTCCAAGTCCGCGAACTCAGTTTGCGAACTCAGTCCGCGAACTCAGTTTGCGAACTCAGTCCGCGAACTGACAGAAGTTCTCTTGACGAGAATTTCTGTTGGAATTTTCCAAAAACTCGTTTTCGTGTTTAGTCTGTGAACTCAGTCTGCGAACCTAGTCCGCGAACTGGCGAAAGTCTCTTTGCCGAGATTTTCTGCTGAGTTTGGAAAACTCTGTCGGTTTCCTTAAGTCCGCGAACTTGTTTGTGAGCTTAAGTGGTTATGATCTAAAGATGTGCTCTGAACATGAAACTTAAATTACTAAGGAATGTTTTATGCAAACCGTGGCTATAAAGTTCATGAGCCGATTCATCGAATCGAATCATCTTTGTTTCAATTGTGTCTTGTGTAGTTACATAATATCTCATAGCAGTTGAACAACTCTGTAACTAGTTCATTTGAGTCAATTGAACTAGTTATGGTGAAGAAGAACTAGGTTAATATGAATTGTTCATATGGTTAACCTTTTGGGTTACTATGTTGAACCAACATACACGTACACGTTTGGGCATGGTTTTCAAAAACCCAGTAAACGTCTACCCAAGTGTGTGTGACAAGCTAAGTTTTCGATCTAACGATTGAGAAATATTAGCTTGAATCTAAATCAGGTTTTCATCTAACGGTGAATATGGATTGCTTTGTAACTAAGGCAAAACCCTGATTTGAAGGCTATATACGGAGACATCTAGCATTGTGCAAAACTAATCCCCACACGTCTGTGTGATACTAGTGCGCTCGCTAGAGTCGATTCTCCTTTAACCTTTGGTTTTCTTCTCTAAAACCAGGTTAACGACTTAAAGACTTCATTGGGATTGTGAAGCCAGACCGATACTAATTTTATCGTAGTTGTGTGATCTGATCTTGCATCTTCTATCGTACGAGTACGATCTTTGATTGGCTTGAGATCGTGAGAGTTCTCTGATAGGCAAGATAAAGAAGTCACAAACATCTTCGTCTCACTGTTTGTGATTCCTCGACAAACCGCCTGTGTAGTCAGGAAGGATTGTAGAGAGGTGATTGATTAATCTAGGCTGTTCTTCGGGAATATAAGACCGGATTATCAATTGGTTCCTGTTCACCTTGATTTTATATCTTAAGACGAAACAAAAACCTAGGGTTTTTCTGTGGGAGACAGATTTATCCTTTGATAGACTTTTCTGTGTGAGATATATTTGTTTATTATCAAGTCTGCGATTTTGGGTTGCAGCAACTCTTAGTTGTGGGTGAGATCATCTAAGGGAATCAAGTGCGCAGTATCCTGCTGGGATCAGCGGCGTAGGAGTACAACCGTACCTTGAATTAGTGGAGACTGATTGGGGTTCAACTATAGTCCAGTACGAAGTTAGCTTGTAGTAGGATAGTGTCTGTAGCGGCTTAATGCAGTGTGTATTCAATCTGGACTAGGTCACGGGGTTTTTCTGCATTTGCGGTTTCCTCGTTAACAAAACTTCTGGTGTCTGTGTTATTTTTTTCTGCATTATATTTTTTATATAATTGAAATAATACATGTTGTGCGTTAAAGATCATCAATTGGATATCCAACCTTTGGTTGTTGATTGATATTGATTGATCCTTGGACATTGGTCTTTGGTACCGTCCAAGTTATCTGTCTTTGATAAAGACTCACAGATTTCCATTTGCTTGAGTAAAGATCAAATCGAGAGATTGAGATATAAACTCTTTGATATATATTTTTATTGATTGAGTCTAACTGTCTAGTTGATTCTCATAAAATGTATATTGGAGTTTGTCCATACAGATTGCTAAGCGAAATATTGGGTGGTGTTGTTAGACCCCCGCTTTTTCATTTGTATCCAGTAAACTCGAATAAATTAACCACAAGAAGACCTTAATGATTAATTTAATCGGAAATGATCAACATAAGAAAACTTACGGATCCATACATTACTTTCACATAGAAGTGGATCAGGAAAAGATCAATACTGCGAAATATTCAAAAGTTCAATCTATCTTTTATCAATACTTGCATAATGACACAATAGACTTAACTTTTGACATATGAGATAATCATAATTCACGGACGTAAACACACATATCCCATAATATTTTTACAATATATAAAACCAATAAAGATTAATGCAAAATCATGTTCCAAATAACTTAGAATTTAAATAATTAAATCTAAAACATTGCAAGGTGAAAATCGTTGCCAATAGCTATGTGTAATCACAATATTTGTTATTTCAAACCCTAGTTATCCTTCTTAAAACACAAGAATAAATTCTCACAAGAAGTTTTCTAGAAAAAACAAACTCTAAAAAGAACAAGACTGGAGGACTTAGGCATAATCAGCAACCAGAGATGGAATATAACAAGTTCATCAGTTGCTTTCTTCAGTTCAGTCTTCAGAAACTCAAGGTTGTTTGTTGCAATTTTAAGTTGATCACGTACAACCTCAAAATCTCGAAGAAGATTTCCAACCAATTGAGATGACATCTGAACCGGAAGATCGTTTCATGATCAACTGAAGCTGCTGGCTTCCTTGCCTTCTTAATACTACGCTTGAGTCTATTTATACTGGTCTTGAGTTCCGAAACACGATTATTGATATGAATATATTCAAGAATGGTTAACGCTTTTGATCCAAAGCTTCCTTCAGCCATAAAAGAAGAGTTTGAACTTTTCTTACTCATTGGATCAATATGACAGTCATTAGTCCTTGTAACAGTATTCCTTTTACCATTGTAAAAAGGCTTTGTGTTATCTTTACAGGCAAGAATTGGCTCATCACAGCACTTTCCTTGTCTGAGGATTGGACATTTAAGACCAGTAATATGAGAAACAGGTTTGATTACTTCCTTAGACATCCAAACAAGAATGTTATGAAGTTTTTCATTCCACAAACGAAAAACGACATCTCCTTTCAAGATGACCCTTTTTTCCGCAATAATAACATCTGAAGGGAATGTTATTAACCGTTCTCTTATGAACAGGAGGTTGACAACCCTTATTCTTTGAAACTTCAGCCGCTGAAGGTAATTTTCACTTTTGCCATCAGTGAAACTTTTCTGCTGGAAATTGTTATTAGTACAAACAAAATCAATCTTGCTATTACTTGAAGCGTCTATTCCTTTATAGCCCAAACCTCGTGTGTCACGATGTTTCTTACAAGATCCCGGCATAGTTGGATAATTTTTTTGAACTAAGGTTAAACTTTTTCAAGATTTCTTCCAGCATATTTACCTTGTTCTGAGCCACAGATAGGTCAGCCTCCAATTGTTTTTCTCGTGAGAAAAAAAAGCGTTTTCTCTGTCATTAAAACAACTTTGTTGAGAGCTACATCTTATTTCAGATTCAACAAGTTCTTCTTTCAACACAAAGAGATTTCGACGAAGATTTTCACATTTGGAATTCTTTGAACGCACATCTTCTTCGAGAAAATTTTTGATGGGGGAGTTTTTAGATGGGGGCATGGGGCACAAATAAGATGTTGACATGTGTATTTCCAATTAATTGCTTCTAACAAATTTTGTTTCCAAAAATATAAAAGAAATGTATTTTTGGAGAAAAATATTTCTTATCATAATTGTTTATATTTTATGTTTGGTATTTTTGGAAACGGGATTTGTGAAAACAATTAATATGAAGGACAGATGTCAACATCTTATTTGTCCCCCATGCCCCCATCCAAAAATGCCCCCAGAAAATTTTTTCTCATCTTCTTCAGGATCTTTAAGAAGAGATTGTAAGATATTATACCCACAATCGTAACCCTTAAAGAGTTTTTTCATTTTCTAGTTTTCTAGACAGATCGGAGTCAGAAACTTAGTCAAGCAAGATGTTAACTTCTTTTTCTTTATGAGATGGTCAGAGATCTTGATGTATTGTGAGACTTCTTCATAAACATCTTGCCATCATCTGAATCACTTTCATCTGAAAGATCATCCTACTGTTCATCTAGGCGTGATTCCCAGTTATATAAAGTTGCAGACAATGGAGAGGACGTGAGAGAATTCTCAGGAGAACAAAGATTTGAACCAAGTCAGAACGTTTCTGAACCGGTGATGCGTTGTTTGAGATAACACTTCTGTCCATAGAGTCAGATTGCTACAAACACAGACTTATGAGGTCTTTAACGTGTTTTCCTGCTCTGATACCAATTGAAAAAGTGTGGGTCTAACAAGCACACCCAATATTTCGTTTGGCAATCTGTATTGACTAACTCCAATATAATTCCAAGAGAATCAACTAGACAGACGGACACAATCACGGAAATATATCTAAGAGTTATATCTTTGTTTCTCAATGTAATCAGCAAATAAAACACATAGGAATACGTGAGCCTGATTATTATGAGAAACAACTTGAACGGTACCAAAGACCAATGTTCAAGTGTCAATCAATTTCAATCAACAACCAAAGGTTGGATTTACCAATTGATTGAACTACGCACAACCTGTGATATTTCAATTATATAAACAAATATAATGCAAAAAAGAAATAACACAAACACCAGAAGTTTTGTTAACGAGGAAACCGAAAATGCAGAAAAACCCCATGACCTAGTCCATATTTGAACACCATATTGTATTAAGCCACTAGACACTAGCCTAGTACAAGTTAACTTAGGACTGGAATGTAGTTGAGCCCTAACCAAGTCTCACATCGATTAAAGTACAGTCGCGTTCCTTACGCCTTTGAATCCCAGCAGGACTCTACACACTTGATTCCCTTAGATGATTTCACCCACAACTAAGAGTTGCTATGACCCAAAGTCGAAGACTTTATAAACAAATCTGTCTCCCACGAAAAAGTCTATTCTGATAGATAAATCTGTATCCCACAGAAATACCTACGACGTTTTGTTCCGTCTTTTGATAAATCAAGGTGAATAGGAACCAATTGATAATCCGGTCTTATATTCCAGAAGAACAACCTAGAAATATCAATCACCTCACAATAACTTAACTATATGGTAGTAGAACAAGTTATTGTGGAATCACAAAGAATGAGACGAAGAGCTTTGTGATTACTTTTTATATCTTACCTATCGGAGATAAATCTCGAGCAAATATTAGAGAAGATAGTTCTCAATACGATAAAATAGGTAGGATCAGAACACGCAACTACAGAGAAAATAGCTGGGTCTGGTTTCAGAATCCCAATGAAGTCTTTAAGTCGTTAACCTATAATGGTTTTAGGAAAATCCTAGGTTAAAGGAGAATCAACTCTAGTCGCAACTAATATCACACATGAGGTGTGGGGATTAGGTTTTCCAGTTGCTAGAGTTCTCCCTTGTATAGTCTTCAAAACAGGGTTTGATAACTTTGAAACAAAGCGATCAATATTCACCGTTAGATGAAAACCTGATTTAAGATTCAAGCTAAGTTTGCTTAAAACCAAAGCAATATCTCTCCACCGTTAGATGGTCTTAGCTTGTTACACACAAATGAAATATTCCTTCTTTTAGATATGGGTAACCGTACCTAAACGTGTATATTGAGTTGGCTCAACATTAGTTAACCAAAGTTATCCATATGAACACTTTTTTATTAACCACATTAATCTAACACTTCTAGATCAAATGATAATCAAATGAATCTAATTGTGTTACTCATAGAGTTGTTCAATTGTTTATATTCTCATAGAAGTATACAAGACAAAATTGAAGCAAAATCGGATTTGGTTCAAGAGAATCAATTCATGAACATTTAGCCACGGTTTGCAAAGATTGCATTCCTTAATATATAAATGTATTTGTTCATGAGCATGAAATCATACTTAACTGATTTTAGAATTTAAACCAACTTAGTTTGCAAACGAGTACGCAAACTTAAGTTCCGGATTTTGGCATTTTCCGACAGTTTGCATACTGGTATGCATACTGTGCTATATCCAGAAAATGGTTAATTGTTCTAAACTCCCATTTCAATCATTGAAACGTCCTTAGAAGACGACAATAGCTGTCTGACACAAACTATTAGCTTATAGGTAATTTTCAAGTGATTTAATGATCAATACGAAACATTCCGAGTCTACATCAAATGACTGTCTCACACAAATCATGTAAGATGTAACAGGGCGATTTTCACATGATCATCTTTTGACTTATTATTTAGTTTCCAACAAATAAATTGTTTCCGACTAAACTCGTCAAGAATAATGATGAACGTAGTTAAAGCAAAAAGCTTTCCGACATATATTTCGAGAAAGATATAAGTGAGTTAAACTCAGCTCGAAATATCAAATGTGTATAATGTAAAACTCTATACAGTTATATACGTCTTGGTCTCATTAGGAGATAGAATAGAATACACTTCTAAGTGATAGATAAGTTTTAGTCTCCACATACCTTTTGTTGATGAAGTTTTTCCAAGCTCTCCTCAGTAGATCTTCGTCTTCAATCGATGAACACCGTGAAGTCTAAATCTCAACTACACATTCTATCCTAATCCGAGACATAACTATAAGTAGACTAGAAATCAAGACTTATAGTTTTGATCACCTAAACTTGACAAACAAGCTTGAGATAGAAACGCCTGCGAGTTCGACTGAGCAGTGCTCTAACACATTCGAACGTATGAGAACGAAGGATAACAAAAGAAAAAGAGCATCTATTTCACCTCTTGACGGTCCTTGTGATCTAACAACCTTGAGTCTTCTTCAGAAAGTTCACAAGGATATTTGTAAGATCAAATCCAAGGTAAAAGGTATGCAAAAAAAAAAACAATGTGTGCTTGCTACAAAATTTCCCGATATCAAGAATGAAATAGAGAAGATTCATGCTTCAACTATGGGTGATTATGATGATGAAGATAATGAGTAACCCTTTCATCTTATGCTTCTAGATACTAGGAAACTTCTGGTGAGAATTTATTCTTGCTTTTGAGAAGGATAACTAGGGTTTGGTATAACATAAATTGTGATTAGACAAACTATTTCCAACGATTTTTCATCTTGCGTGTTTTTAGATTTATTTATTTAAATTCTAGAGTGTTTGGAAGATGAACTTGCATTATGTAATCATTATTGGTTTAATATATTGCAAAGTCTTATGAGATATATGTGTCCTTTACTTTTTGTAAATTGAACTAATATCTCAACATGCTCAGAAGTTAAATCTATTATGTTTTTTATAAACTAAAAATAGAACAAACTCGTTGAGAATTTTCTCTCAGTATCGATCTACTTGTGATCACACTTCTATGTTATTACTGCACTATACACTCTGTAAGGTTTTCTTATGTTGAGTCATGCCGGTTAAAATTATCTCTTTGTCCGGAACTGGCATTGAAATTAATGATGTTCGGGATACAAATCCATGTGATTTGTTGATGTCCGACAAAATCCTTCTTTTTACAAAAGTAAGGTCACTCATGTTGTTCTCTTGGGAATGACATCAAATGGGGGAGAGTTATTAAATGAACTTGTGCTTAATTGCTATATATTTGTGGGGGTGTGTGGCTGTGGAATTTAATGGGGATGCTTGTATCTTAAATCTCCTAGATGAGCGCTAAGTATTTCATACTATGTCAAATCATATAAATAAAGTTGATATAAATAGTTACATTTTAACTATGTTATTATGTATTTTCTTTATCTTCCTTAAATCTTAAAGTATCTTTTGGTTGAATTCATTATGATCCCAAGATTATCGTACCTAGTAGTTTCCTACTACATACATATGGTTTACGAATCATTATGTAAGGGGGAGTGAATCAATAATCTATAGGTTTCATATATTACGCAAAAGATGTAAGTATTGATTAAGGGGGAGAAATATATCACCGTAGTATTACTTCAAAGTTGTGATACAATTTAGCTTTTGGAGAAGATAATAATACTAACTTACTGTATAACGATGATTGAGAATATTTGTTTTCAAAGTTGTTATGGCTACGGATACGGATCTTCAATAACAACGATTTTGAGTTGAACACGTTCATAATCATTGCAACTTAAAGTAACGAAGAATTCAAGGAGTTGAAGAAACCAAGGAAATCAAGACATGACGGATTCAAGGAGTTTTTGAAGTTTTATTTTTTTATCCATATATATTGATAGTTTTGTCACTAAAATTGACAAAGGGGGAGATTGTTAGAGCATTTCTCGGTCGAACTCATAAGTGTTGCTATCTCATGCTTGTTGTCAAATTTAGTTGTCAAAACTATATCATGATTTTTAGTATACAATTAGTTAAGTCTCGGACTAGGATAAAAGTGTAGTTGAGAAACGGACATCACGACAGTCATCATTGTGTTCAATCGTTTGAAGGCGACTATTAACCGAATCTTTTGGAGAACTTCTTCAACAAAAGGTAAGTGAAGACTGAACCACATATTTATCAAGTTATATTCATCTTTCTATCTATGAGACGTTATCGAGTAACTCACTGGACTATCGTAAGCATATCAAAAATTTCGAGTCAAGTGCATCTTGTAATTAGTCCTCGAAATATATATGACTAAGCTTAATGAACGTTTGTTCATACATGATGAATTTCGATAAAGGACAATTTATTATTCGTAGTCTAAATTATGATTCAAGACTATCATCCGAAAATAGCCTGGAACAGTGATATGTGTCGCTATTTGGGAATGTTTCGAATTGATCTAGAGAGAAATATAGAACTACTATTATTTTCGGATACAAGACAGTATGCATACCAGTCTTACAAACTGGGAAAACTGTTATAGGTCCGGAACCGTACTATATGTACCTAGTACACGTACCGGAGTAGCTATATGTCGACAACAACTTTTTGGTACGCATACCAGTATGCATACCTTAAAAAGTCTGTGAACTCGTGAACTCGGGATGGTACGCAAACCAGTACGCGTACTGAAAAAGAACTGTCGGTTGTGGAACCGGTGTGGTATCCATACCCGATACACATACCAGAAAAGTTTTGTATGTTCTGGAACTCTAATTTGTCTTAAGGGTACAATACCCAGTACACGTACCATGACAAGTATGTTCACGAACAAGGTTTAAGTATACGTACTTGCCTTGTCGATTAATTTCAAATGCACATAAAATTATTTATTTGAGATAATTAGCATTTGAACAATCTCTAAAAACACTATAGATCAAATGATTAAAGTCTTAAGTGTTATATGAAAATCCTCAAGCTTATAGTTCAGTTGGTTAGTTTCGGCTAACCATTTATGAACGTTTTCATTGTACACGGTTCAGTTACAGTTCATCCTAATCAGAGTGTATATCATGTTAAGACCTAATTGGCATGTGAATCGGCTGGTGAACTCGGCAAGTTGTTTCTCAATTTAGTTGTGTCTACATTTAAGCAAAGTTGTACTCTTTTAATTACCTTAGTTAAATCAGTCTAGTTTGTAACCCTTCTTGTATTTTTTAGTTTTCAGTTTTAGTACTTGTAGTAAGTTCTGTACTAGTAGTGTTTATTAGCTTCACTTTAGTAGTAGTAGTGTCTATTAGCTTCATCCTTTGAGGGAAGAGATTGGATTCTACTTCAACACACACAATCAAATCCAAAAAACGCAGTTTGAAGTCATGGATAAAGCCGTTAAACAAGAAGATTGGCAGAAATCAATTGAGCAGTACTCCTCAACATCTGGAGACAAAGGCCTAACCAGCATCTCAGATCAATTACAACGAACCACAGAACCAACAACCAAGTTCCTTTGGACACAACGTCCGTCAAAAACACTGCTTTTCTTGTGGAAAGCATTCGTCGAAGCTCTGCGAAGCCTTGACAAACTCATCCTCGCCAATTCCAACGACAACCGCTGCAATTTAAATCTGGAGAATGCTACTTGCATTATGATTCAATACCATGTTATTATTATTTCTCGGCTTATCTGTCCAACTGTATTCGATCTTACGGGTATCACGTACCACTTTGTAATAGCCCTTTAGTAGTTAATAAAATTTCATGTTTCAAGAAGAAAAAAAATTAGATTAAAAGATTCATCTAACGATGGATATTGTTTGCTTGGTTCCAAAGGTATCTTAGCTTAAACCCAAAGCAACCTATGTTTTGAAAGTCTACAAAAGGGGAACCTCAAACAACTGGGATCTTAGAATCCCGACACTACTTTTGTGTGCCCTAGTTGTAAACTAGAGTCGTCCTCTTCCTAAAACCCTTTTAGGGTTTAGCGACTGATAGATGCATTTGTTTGTCTATTTTGATCTCAATTATGTGTGTTGTTAGTGCTCGATTGTGTACTTATTGGATTATTTTATGGTTTTGTAGGTGTTTTTGGAGAAATAAGATTTTGCGGCGAAATTGGCTCGAAAAGTGGTTTTTGCGTTTGTGGGAGAAAATTACTAAAGAAACCCCTCATTTGGATAAGGGGCACCCTATGATTAAAGACATCCATGATGCTGATTCAGCGCACCCCATGGGTTCTTCTAAAGGAACCCTCGGTTTGGTTAGGGGTACACCATTGTTTTCTCCATATTTTGGCGGGAAATTATGATTTAAAATTTCCAGATACAGCATACTTCACTGTATTGGGTTCGGGCAAGTTTATCTCGGATTTCTTCGTGGATTTGGGTACATGTGGGCCTATTTGGATGAAACGGGGAAGGTGGTTGAAGGTTTGACGGGTTTCTCGTGAAATAGGGGAGGATTAATACTATGTGAAATACGCAGCTCAACTGTGTGCTTTGTTGGATCGGATTGAGAGAGATTTAACCGGAGTATTTCTTGGATTTGGGTTAGTACCGAATTATTACACCCAAACTGAGATGGTAATAGCTGCAGTTTCTTTAAAAGAGGAAGTATTGTCGAGATTTAGTTAAACAGGGAAAACCTTGAACTGTTGGATATATATGGCAGGTACGACGAGAAAATAAGGCATGATATGTTCCCTGAGGTCTCATTCATCGAATATAGAGAAGATTTGGGTTTAAAATGGAAGCAGAATATGCGTGAGAAGAAACATGAATGATTGAAAGGCCGTAACTTCCGGAGATTTTCTTGACAGTTAACCGAACTGTGGTCTATATAAAGGCTTGTACGAGTCCCAGGAAGGGTTATCGAGACTTTGGGGGAAGTTTAGAGCAGTTACGGAGCAGAGAGGACAATCCATGGAAGAACCCTAGTTGTAGACGAGGAACAAGAAGCTGAAGAACATAAGACTCACAGACTCTGTCGCAGATTTAACAGCAGAAGACATATATCGTTTATTAACAGTATCTGCAATAGACCTTTAGCCACTACTTTCATTCTTTCTGCAACTGTTTATCTGTAATGGTGGGTTCTGTAACAATTATACCTGTTACAAACCCGCTGCTTTATACCTTTTCTTCCTTTTAATCAACTTTTGAGCTATGAAACAATATTTTCAGCAGGTGATTAATATGAGGAGCTAGACCCCTTTGCTGAGGCGACTGAGGAAGCCAATTTTCCAAGATTTGTGTGGTAATTTCTATTTAATTAATTTTTGCAATCTCTTTTATGATTATTTTCCTTGATTGAGAATTGATTGAATGATTTTTCCTAAAAAATTGTGATTTCTCTTGATAGACTATGCTTAGACCTATGTTTTTGATATTCTATGCTTTCGAAATACACTTGTTATTCTAAAAATCTACCTTTGCAAAATATTAGAATCACTTTAAACGTAAAGAGTTGCATGAATATTGATTAGATTAAATCACATAAAAATTAGAGATTGGTGGAATCCTGAGTCTCGGTGCTTTTAAAATCTTGATTTCGACTTCAATTGAGTTTCTTTCTTTTTAGTTTTAGAAATTTAAGTTTAAAAACGAATCTTCACAAGTCTTAAACGAACCACTTTTCTTACCACTGTAAAAACTACATCAATTTTTGGTGCCGACGACGCGAACTTGTTTTTAGATTTTTTTTAGGCTTTTATTTTTATTTTTTTTATTTTTTTTACGCGTTTTGGTATTTCTGTTTGCTTTCAGATTCGGAGTTGAGCTAAAGAAAAAGAGAAAGTGCTGAGGAAAAAAAAAAAAGCCAAAGAAGGAAAGAAAAGAGGAATCTGAAAGGAGTGAAGAAGAAGATTTTGTATATAGTTATTTTATTTATATTTATTTCTTTTTATTTTTAGAAACTGTATTAGGGTTTGCTTTGTTGTAATTTTTCTTTTTATTTTTGGACTTTATTTTTGGGACTTTGGACATTATTTTATTTTATTTTTAAACCCTACGTAAGGGTAGTTTTAAATATAAACTGTTTGCAGAGAAGCACGACAGTTATTATACTTTCTCGGCCCCTCAGGTGAAACGGGAGGTAAGATCCTAAACACCCGTGAACCCCCTGTCAGCGGGGTTACTGTCTTCCTTCGTATGCATATATGTTGAGGACTGAATACAGACATTTATTTTTCTAGTAAAGGGAAAGGCCTGGCCATACAAGATAAGGGATCGAATTTCATCACCATTCTCTTCTTGCCTTCCTTAGGAACACGTAACCTACACGAACCTAAGCCTTAAAATTTTGACTAGAACGAGACCAACAAGGTAACGAGCTTATAGGAAAGTCGTTCAAAAGGACTGTATCGGGTATCTTATTAGCCTAACTCAAAGTTCAGGAAGATTACTGTAAGTCGATTAGAGCCGCCTTGTAACCCAGGGAAGCGTTTCCAAATAGGTGGGGCTATCAAAGCTCCTCCGAGCTTCTCCTGCTTCTCTTCAACTTACTTTATTCGGATCGTCCTACGAGGTTTGCTAAAATTATACCTAGTTGCCTCTTGGAAGAGTAGATGCTGGTCTAGAAACAATCTAAGTGGGGCCATCATGCTTTTTGTTTGCTAGAATTCAGTAGGTTTGATTTGGTTGAGTCAGCCTTGTTTTGTAATTGCTTAGAATACCCTTCCAATTTAGGAAATTTCTTTTGTATGCCTGAACGTAAAATAGACGCTCTAGGTCGATCTATTAAAGAAAAACCTAGTAGTTCTAAGAATCTCGATTACCTTAATTTAGAAAGTCCGATTTTCGGAGTCCAGTTTTGAACGTTCGTCTTTTACTAAGGCGAGAACCCTTAAGACTTCGATAGCGTCAGAAATGGAAACTTTGAAAGCTTTGATGAATCCTACTAGGACCAATCGTCCCTCGTGCATTAAGTTAGCTGAAACTGATGCAACCTATAAATTGAAACCTTGGACCATACAGATGTTCCCTGTCTTTTTCGGGAAAGAAAATGAAAACCCTATTTCCATGTTAGGGATTTTGAGGAAATTTGTAGTACTCTAAGGATTAAAAACCTAGATGATGAAGAACCGAAACTTAGGTTATTTCCTTTATCCCTGAAAGATAAAGCCAAATTGTGGTTATATAGTTTGACTTCTGAGTCAATCGGAACATATGAACAACTTACATATGCCTTTTTGAATAAGTTTTTCCCTAGGAACAAAATTTGCTAAACAAGAGGGAGAATCTTTGTATAGGTATTTGGAAAGGTTCAATGATTTACTGTCACAATGTCCTCATCACGGATTAGAAAAGGTAAGGTTAGTTCAGATCCTTTATGAGGGTTTATATTATCCAACAACAACTATGGTTGAGTCCTTGTGTACAAGTGGGTTTGAAAATAAAACTGTCGATGCAACGATGACATTTTTGAATGACATCGCCGAAAAGACCCAACAATGGGAAAATAGTAGGGAACCCCAGAATACAATTCTTCCAGGCAGATGAAACGTTAATAGGATACAAAGAGTCTTTGAATCAGATGCAAAAATTGTTGCTATAGCAAAAAGGTTAGAAGCTTTAGAATTGGGTCACACTAGTGGTAGAGTGGAGCCTTTTTGGGAAGGCCAGAATATTGAAGAGCAAGCCAATGCTCTTTATAACAACACTAGATTAGATAACCGTCAAAATTTTGACCCATATTCAGAAACTTATAATCCTGGTTGGAGAAACCATCCGAACGTTTCATGGTCTAAGGGCCAGAGTCAAGGTCAGTTTAGTAATTCTAATACTCCCTCAGGTTTTGGTTACAATAAGAATTCTTCAGGTCCAAAGAATAAAATATCTAGTTGATAGGGTTTCGGGAAACCCTATATAATAACCGCAATCGCACGGTGTCTAACTAGTAGACAGAGGCAAGTACGGGTCGAACCCATAGAGAACGGTGGAAATATCAATAACCAATATTCTTAATTGACTAACTAATCGAGATATGAATTTCTGATTTTCGAAAATAATAAAAACAAAGAAAATAAACCAAACTAATCGAATCGAATGAATCCAATGGAAAGGTCCATAACTAGGGTTTTTATCGTATCCACCACTATATCTATTCAATTACTGAAATGAAACATAACTCATGAATATTAGTTTATTGTTCGTTCTATTGACATCACCTATTATACATATTAGAGTCGCAAATATCACTGGTGTACCCTAAGCATGGCACATCAAAAGATTAAATCCAAGCATGAACCATTAAATTGCATCAGCGAGAAAGTTATACGAAACTAAATATAGGTTCACAAATTCTATATGGCTTTTCTAAGCATAACCCATCAAAGTTTTTAACGAAGCATGGATCATCAAATAATAAGATAAATATATTTGTAACACTATCAATTACGCACATAGGTTTTTTAAACCGGTGAAGCAACAACTTATTTATTCGATCAATCAATAAACATTATCCAAGAATCAATTGAAATCATAATGGTCTTTTGCTCAATTAATCAATTCAAATAGCCCAATACCCAAAGTGGTTTCAACATAAAACCTAGTTATAAAAACCTAGCAAGACATAATTATGGGTTTCTTAAAACCCATCAAAAATAATAACAAGAGAAGAAATTATTAAACCGAAATCGATTGTCTTGTTCGTCTCTTGTTCTTCCGCCCTGAAACAAAAACCTTCTCGGCCGCCAACCTTCTCCTTATCTGTCTGTCACCAACAAAGCCAAACCCCCAAAACTCAATTTCGTAAATCGGCCCCCTTCCTTCTGTTTCTGTTGGTTCATATATAGTCTGCTGCGACGAAATTCAGTTAAGCCCTAGCTGAGTTGCCAGGCTCAGTCCAACAACCGATAGCCAAATCCAACTCCTTCCCTGACTTCCAACACAAGGACCACCTCAATCAATTCCATCTTCTCTCAATCGATGTCGCAACAAACTTTTTTTTTCCATTTTCTTAGTCTCAGATGATTCAACGCTTCGCTCCATTCCCATATTCACCTGAAAAATTCAAGTCACGCCCAAGATCAGTCACATCATCATTCACTGAATCGATCTAGTTTTCTTCCTTCTGTTGTCTTCTAGCATTTCCTTCAACTTCATGAAAACAGCATCAATATCTGCTTCAAGATCGAACACATCAACCCTAGCTTTCTCCATCATTTCCTTGAAGCTCACCATTAACCACTGCCAGCGAAACCCAATGTAACCATCACATAAATATCAACTCCAACTGCATGTACCGTGAAGTCTCCATCTCGATTATAACCCATCCTCTACTCTTCTCTCCATCGACTTCAGTTCGGGTAGAAGATCGATGCCATCTCCAGAAACTATGCAGCGGCCAACTTGAAAGCACAAATACATTACTGCCATCTCCATTCATGTCCCACGACCACCTGCTAACGATCAGGATGATCTCAACCAAACAAATTGTTGGAACAATTGTTGAATTATGCCTGGACAACAAATAAAATCAAACACAAAACAAATAACGTTATGGATGAGTCGCGGACTAGGTCGCTTTCTTTAAGACATTTCGCGGATCTGCCCAAGATTGTGCAAGCAGTTCTTCAATTACGCGTCGTCCCCAGGATAAAACAGTCGAGATCAATCTCATACACAATCGCTCTTGCACGTTGAGAGGATGTGAAACTTCTACACTTCATTCTTGCTCAGAAACTCTTTAGAAAAATTAAGGATGATCAAACACTTGTTTTTCTTTCTCAGAAAAATTCATTTTCTAATAAACTCAAGAGACATAATAGAAAACTCTCATATAAGAAAAAGGCTTCTACAACTCTCCCAATTCTTTTCATCAAAAAACTAAAACAGTAAAGAACATTCATCTCTCTTTTTTGTTTTTCCAACCAAAATTCTGATTTATAGTCAAGAGTCCCAAAACATTTAAAATGTTATTAAAAATGTTATTATGGTGGAGTTAACACCATTAAAAACCACAAATATGTAACGGTCAAAATTAATGTTAACAAAATTAATTTTTCTTTTATGAAATACTTAATTGCTATTAAAAACATTTTTTATTTGGAACTCAATTTCTGTTTTAAATATATATTCCTAACAATCCCCCACTTATATTCTTAAAACATTGAGCAAGAACGTACAGAGTTGTGCATAAGCAAAGGTGTCTGGCGACTTGAACCTTTACGTAGTGTTAATAAGCTCTTTTAAAATCTGACCATAGAGTGAACATAAGTCTTGAACTCTAGGAGATAAAAAGATTACTTAACACACGCGACTATACTAGTGGAAAGTCTAAAGCCAGCACATTACGGCCCTGCACTTGTATCCCAGTTTAATGAATGATCTAGAGAACTGCCCATATTCTCAATGAAAGCGACCACACTTTCACATTCATATAAGTGAATTTATCAAGAGTACTCCTGAAAGTACCCCACTCTAAATAGAGATATAAACATCATTAAGAGTTTAAAATTTTAAAATAAAAAATTAAACTCAACCTTTACTCGTTTCAGGATGTCATGTCGTGGGATGAATTCTTCAAAATCATGATTCTCGCATCTCCATATCATCCATGACTTCTTCTAGTCCCTTTGAACCTATTTCTAGGTTGGGTATCCATCATAAATGACTCAATATCAACGGGCATCAACCTCATCCCATAAGATGTATTCACACCTTCTTATTAATCCTTTCGTCAAAGGATTAACAAATACTCTTTTCAGACACTATATAATCCATATTCTCATAAAATCAACTCTTATAGTTGTCGTTACTTTCTCAATTCATGCAATAGCCGCGGTACTATAACATTAGATTAATATGTCTGTTCCTCTATCTATTAGAAGATTGAATCACTTCATCCCTTAAAGGATTCAACTGAAAGGATGTCCAATCAGCTTCGCAATATCCTTATAGGATTGCGGTAACCATCTAGATAGTGTATTTCTAGGTGTAAGGTGTGTTTGAAACACCTCATAACATTCTCAAAATTTTACCAATTTTCCATACTAGGGTTGGTAAATCTAAATATAAAACCCCCACTGCGAAGTAATATATTAAACCCCCACTACAAAAAATACTTATACATAGTCAATCACGTAGCAAAGAAATATACTGAGCTACCATACTCATGTCTAGTGCAATCAAACATTAGCACTAAGCCAAATGAGTGAAAACTAATTTATAGTCAGACTATATATATTTCTATCTCTTTTGAAATTCTATTTTTATTGAAATGAAATAGATCTAAAGAAAGAAAAAATTCATTTCAAAAAACATACACCATCTTCAATCAAGTCTTTAATGTCAAATAGTAAACTAAGCATGTTCTCAATTTCATTTTCATCCTATAAGTTCGAATAAAAATTCAAAAAATCACCTATGCATACAAAACAAAGTGCATTGTACATTTCACTTTCATCAATTTTGAAATCATTCGAATAAATCATAAATTATTTTAAAGTTGTTTTCAAAATATAAATGATGACTTATCTAGCCTATATACTTTCTTTTCTTGTAGAAACTACATAGTTTTCCATGCTTAGCTTACATAGATTCTTATCTTTAACTTACATAATCAAGTATGTTTCTACTTATGAGTATAACAAATCATGCACAGTAGAAAGAACATCAACAAAACAACATTGTAAGTTAATTTAGCGACATGAATATAAGTGTCAACGAAATGTACATTCCATGTTTGCTTATCTAAATACAATAGGCTCATAAAAACTTTTGGCCAGAGATTTTTTTTTTTTTTTTGAAGAACAAAGTTACTCTCTATGAGCAGTTATCTTCCAAAATTATAAGCAACACAATATTCATGACTAAATTTTAGTCTTACTTTATATGCTTTTCTAGGATCGTTCATCTTCATTTTTCTAGTTCCTCTATTTTAAATCAAAGTTGTTAAAATATAGGATATGGAACCCCCACTATTTTCTGACTCAAACAAGAATTTCAAAACAATATCCAAAGATCCCAATTGTGAAAAATTAATAAACCAATGATCTAAACCCAAAACATTTTGCACAATATAGAGAAAAAATTCAAACAATTTTCTTGAAAGTAACATTGCCTAATTCACTACTCAAAAATCATATTTGATATCAAGACAAGTTACTCGAAGCATCTTTATAAAATTATCAAATACTTTATTTCATCCAATATCATTGCAAGTTGCGTAAGATTTGAAAATGTACATGCTTTTATGAGTTAGGTAAAGATTACATACATGTTACTCAAAAAATTCACCAAGTTTATAAGAAAATATAACATGCTCATATTTATCACTAGCCTTGAAAAAGCGGGGGTCTAACAACATCACCCAATATTTCGATTTGCAATCTATATGGACTAACTCCAACATACTTTCTAAAGAATCAACTAGACAGTCAGACTCAATCTAGATAAAAGTATATCAAAGAGTTAATATCTCAATCTCTCGATTTGATCTATACTCAAGCAAATGGAAATTTGCGAGTCTTTATCAAATACCAGAGAGATAAACTTGGATGGTACCAAAGACCAATATCCAAGTGTCAATCAATTTAAATCAACAACCAAAGGTTGGATATTCTAATTGATTGATCTTAACGCACAACCTGTGATATTTCAATTATATAACAAAATATAATGCGGAATATAAATAACATAGACACCAGAAATTTTGTTAACGAGGAAACCGCAAATGCATAAAAACCTCGGGACCTAGTCCAAATTGAACACCACACCGTATTAAGCCGCTACAGACACTAGCTTACTATAAACTAACTTCGGTCTGTACTGTAGTTGAACCCTAATCAATCTCACACTGATTCAAGGTACAGTTGCGCTCCTTACGTCTCTGATCCCACCATGATACTACACACTTGATTCCCTTACCTGATCTCACCCACAACCAAGAGTTGCTACGACCCAAAGACGAAAACTTCAATAAACAAATCTGTATCACACAGAAAAGTCTACGATGATGGATAAATCTGTCTCCCACAGATAAACCTAAGAGTTTTGTTCCGTCTTTTGATAAAATCAAGGTGAACAGGAACCAATTGATAACCCAGACTTATATTCCCGAAGAACAACCTAGAATTATCAATCACCTCGCAATAATCTAAATCGTATGGTAGCTTAACTAGATATTGCGGAATCACAAATGATGAGACGAAGATGTTTGTGATTTCTTTTATCTTGCCCTATCAGAGATATAATATCAAGTCAATTATTCAATTGAACTTGTACGATAGAAAATGGCTAGATCAGATCGCTCAACTACAAGAGAAGTAGTTTCGTCTAGCTTCACAATCCCAATGAAGTCTTTTAGTCGTTAACCTACAGGGTCTCGAGAAAAAACCTAAGGTTAAAGGAGAATCGACTCTAGCAAAACCAACTAGTATCATACAGGAGGTGTGGGGATTAGTTTTTCCAGTTGCTAGATGTCTCCTTTATATGGTTTTCAAATCAGGGTTTGCAATCCAAGTTACCTTGGTAACAAAGCATTCAATATTCACTGTTAGATGAAAAACCTGATTTAACCAAGCTAATATCTTTCAACCGTTAGATCGAAACTTAGCTTGTCACACATAAATGAAACGTATTTCATTTAGATTTGAGTAACCGTACCTAAACGTGTCCACTTAGTTGGTTCACAAATAGTTAACCAATGGTTAGCCATATGAGCACTTCCATATTAACCATATTCATCTTCTTCACATAACTAGTTCAAATGACTCATAAGAACTAGTTGAAAAGTTGTTCAATTGCTTAGGTCTTTATGAGTAGACACAATTGAAACAAAATCGGTTTGATTCACTTGAATCAATTCATGAACAATATAGCCACGGTTTGAAAAGATTGCATTCCTTATTGATTTATTGTTTAAGTTCATGAACTTCCGATTTGAGAAATATAACCAGCTTGGGTACGCGTACGGGTACATGTACCATAGCTACCGGATTTGAGTTTAGAAACTCAGCAGAAATTTTTGGTCGAAAACTTCTGTGGTTACGCCGTACGGGTATGCGTACCTAAGGTGACTGGTTTAACAGTTTGCAAACTTACAAACTCGGCAGAAATTTTCGGTTCAAAAACTTCCGCTGGTACGCGTACCCAACCTGTCTCCTTTACCAATACCATATGCACACACTTGGTTTTCGGCACATGGATTTATACACTAATGTGCCAACACACTATATATGCTTATATTCTCAGTTATTACGTAATCTCAACTCTACATTTCAATCATTGAAACATTCTTCTATAATGTTATAATAGTCGTTATTCACAACTATCGTCATCAAAGCTATTTTCAAGACTGAAACGTCATCATGACTTTCGTCACAGATTAAGATGAAAAGTGGTTAAAGCGAAAGCTTACCAACACATATTTCGAGCAAAAGATAGGCGAGTAAACTCGGCTCGAAATAGCAAATTCATATGTATGAAAACTATCATACTTATACGATCTTGTCTAAAGAGTAGGAGATAGAGTAGACTTTTGAGTGTTAGATAAGTTCAAGTCTCCACATACCTTTTAGTCGGGTGAAGTTCCACTGGTTCCTTGAGTAGTTTTTCGTCTTCGTAAGATGATCGCCATGGAGTCTGGAGATCAACTACACTAAACTGTCCTAAACGGAGACTTAGCTATAAGTAGTCTAGAAATCAAAACATATAGTTTTGACAACTAAACTTGACAAACATGCTTGAGATATCAACGCATGCGAGTTCGACCGAGCAATGCTCTAACAATCTCCCCCTTTGTCAATTTTAGTGGCAAAACTATCAATACACATGGATTACAAAATAAATAAAACTTTGTAGCATCTCGTCCACATGCTTGATCTCCTTGGTGCTTCAACATTACTCGAAAACTTCGTCTTTTCTAAGTACTCCCATGATTCCATAGATGTTCAATTCAACATCATAGTTGTTGAAGATCTATAGCCATAACAATGAGAAAACAAAAGCTCTCGATCATTGTTATACAGTGTCATAGTATTATTACACAGTATCAAATTTCTTATATCACAACTTCGACAACAATACTATGGTGATATGTATCACTCCCCCTTAGTCAATACTTTCATCTCAACATGAAAACCACTCCCCCTTACATAATGATCCGTAAAACACGTAAACCATATGTATTTGTAGTGTGAACTACATATTAATTCTCCCCCTTTTTGTCAATAAAATTGGCAAAGGTATGAAAACGGGATCCTAATGAAATTTCCACGGAGATGCTTCAAGACCAAAGAAAATTACATATCAACTTGTTTAGATGCAATCATAAAGCCGAAGCTAAATACATTCATCAAGGAGTTTATAAAGATACAAGATAACCCCTAAAATATTCCACAGCCGCACTCCCCACAAAGATATGGAAATTAAGTGCAAGTTCGAAAGAACTCTCCCCCATTTGATGTCATTCCCGAAAGAACAACAAGAGCGACCTTACTTTTACAAGAAAAGAAGGATTTCTTTGGACACTAAAAACCATAAGGAAATGATTTTGTATCCAAAAATTCTCAATTAAACTAATCACAAGAGAACCCATGATTAATTTAATCGGAATACACAACCGAATTAATCACAAACGAACCTATGATTTCTTTAGTTGAAAATGCTCACATAAGAAAGCTTATGGAGCCGCACAGTATATACATAAAATGTGGATCAGGGAAGATCAATACTGCGGAATATACAAAGATTCATTTTATCTTCATCACTATTTGCATAACGACATATAATAGACATAATCTTTGTAAACAAAAGATTTTAACCTATCTTCCATCAAAGAATTGACATAATAGGCTTAACTTTTGTTTGTCAAAAGTTCATCGAGCTTGTATCAATACATGCATATCGACATATGAAAGAGATAACTTTTGACATCGTATGGGACAATAATAGTTCACGAACGCAAACACACATATCCCATAGCATATTGAAATATATGAAACCATAAAGATTAATATTTTAGAATTCTTCTCGTATTCCCTATATTCATCAAGCTCATCTTCAATTAGATCAATCCTTGATTCAAGATTTTCAATCTTTTCTTCCAGTTTCTTGGATGATAAAACCAATTCGTTTTTCAGAGCACTTACTTGTTCCAAAACGAGATTCATGGTCAAGGAGAGTTTCTCAAACTGGGATACAGATGGATTTTCATCAAAAGATACATCACGCTTGTCTGAGCATAACTGAGCATAACTCATTATCTGATGAGTCGAAACAAATCTTCTTAGATGGAAACAAAACAGTCCACACATCACTCTCTTTGCTTAAGAGACTGGAAGAAGACATGGCGGAAGAGAGAAATGAAATGCTCGGCCTTCAAGGGAAGAGCCTTCTTCTTAAAAGAAAGAAGATATTCTAAGAAGATCTTTTGACTAAAATCCTAAGTAAAGGGTAGGTGCAAGGAAACGATTTATGAATGCTTTTAACCAAACCAAACAGATATAAGAGCCAAACTAAGTACAGAAATACAACCTTCTTAGTAGGATATGGTTCTTGTAGAAAACAGAGGGTACAAGAACCATCTTATATTCTTACTACAGAATAATCTTCTCCCGATACAGAATAGGATTGGGAGGTCTCCATCTTAAGGGTGTCCTAATCTCTTGATCCCGTTCTCCCCTTGTGTGAACAGAATTGAGTGTTTTGCTCATTTGTCTTAGAGCAGTGTTGAGGACTCTGTTTGTTGGTCTTTGAAGGCTATGAGTGGCCTTAGAAATCTCTTTCGTACTTTTAATAGTACATAAGGAAGATTTCTTTCTCCTCTTTTGCAAGCATGTTTTGACTAAGGAGATAATCTCTTGATTTTTTGTGCTTATATTATCTTGATGATCCTGATCAACACACAAGATATCAGAATTTCAATCAATTGAGACAATCTTGTGATTTTCTATATCATCCTTTTCATTAGATATGGACTCAATTCCCCAGTTCCATTCTTTATTCTATCTGTTTCAGATAAAACCCATACTAGAAAATACCACCAGCTTAGTAGCTTCCTATACTGCCTGAATTCTCCCCTTGCACCGTTCATAACAACTCAACATGTCACGAATAATCCATCCATCATGTCTTCACTGGTTCAAGACTTACATTCCCATCTCACATCTGTATGCAAGTACCAATCTACCAACACCGGTATGAGAATACCAAACATTTCACATTGAGAAAACTCGAGCCACCATCACCAACAATCAGATTCATAGAATGCCTTCGTCTTCTTTCATGACTCAAAGAATTCAGATCAGACCCACGTTTCAGTTTACATCTGTATTCACCTAAACCATTACTAACCCTTAATGGAACAACAACTTCTTAGTTTCCTCTATCAACGACCACAACCATTATTCTTCCGTCATCTGATTTCATTTCCCCGGCAATAGTAATTCAACCAACTGAACTATCAGCACAATAAACACTATCCATCTCGAATACCCAATTCCTCACCAGCAACGACACCTCTCCATGTTGGAGAAAATGTAACAACAATCGTAATAATTGAGAAGAAAATACTTAGCTCAAACCGACGCTTGACTGATGTTGTTGGAGATGCACATATAATGGTAGCAGGAACTAGTAGAGGCATGTATGAGATACGCTGACCTAAAGGCAATATCGCCTGCTACTCCTCTGAGATGCTATAGCAGTTGGCGAGTCATCTCCAGGATACAACTACTGATAGTACCCCTCAATGTAGCATACAAAGAAGGTACTCTAAGAACTTGGCAGAGATTTATGGATAAGTTGAAATAGTTACAGAGAAAATAAAACAGTAGCAGAGAAGAATAAGAGAGGAAGAAGTTACTTCTCCTCTGTTATGTTTAATGAGCTGAAAACTACTCTCTTATATAGTGTTTTGTGAGGTTACAAAACAAGAGGAAAAAGCCATGCAAGAAACCATGAGTATGACAGAAATACTGGTAATGTTTGTTTAAAAACAGTGCAAGACCAAATCAGAGAGTTGTTTTTGCCAGACATAGATCAGAGTGTTGCTTTTGCAGAAATCAGCTTTGTCAGAAAGCAACTTTTCCAGAAAACAGCTTTGTCAGAAAACAACTTTTACTTTAGGCAGGAAAAAAGCTTTGTCAGAATTACTTTAAGCATGAAACAAACAGCTTTGTCAGATTAGCTTTTGTCAGTGTTTTCTCACGCATGCCAACAGGAGAAGATTTTTGTTTTGACCAAAAAATCTGAGTGAGATACACGTTTGAAAATTTCAGCAAAAAGATAGGTCTGTGAACCCACATCCGAACCCGACCCGACCGGACGGACGGACGGCAGCGTGCGTGCTTCGGTGCGAAGCACTGCGCGTACGGGAAAGGCAACCTTTCCCTAGTATAGGTCTTCTCCCTCACACAAAAGTGTGTTGACCCAAAGGGCCACGCCCTTTAGCCAATTCTATGGTATTTAAGTTTAAAATTCTTTAGATTTTAGTCTATGTGGGACTAATGTTTTAACTATTCACATGAAAAAAAAATTGGTGGAAAATAGGTCTAGGGATCAAATCATAGTCCATGCTTATTCGGTTTTAAAACAAAAAACCTGCTTTTTTTCCAACAATCCCCCACATAATTGATAAAACATGTCGACAAAAAATACGAGAAAACATAATACATCAAAAATAGGCTAAGGTGTCCCAGAGATTGAAACTTAACTTAGTGAGAGGTTACCGGAACTGCTTGTTGAAACGGTGAACACAATGTCTTGAACCGCCAACAATGAATGCAATTCAGAAATAACAACCACGCTTGATGTCTCGAAGAAAAGCTGCCAAGCTCTTGCCGTTGTGCCCGTTTTGGCCGTGGGATAAACCCCGGACTTAATGAATGTCTCTAGAGAATCAGCTCAAATTCTCATAGGAAGCGGCCCCACTTCCAACATCCACATAGGTGAGTCCATTAAGAGTGTCCTGCCACACCCCGCTTTAAGCAAAGCCATGGTACTCATTAAGATCTCTACAGATCATCCTAAATCATGTAGGTATCACTATCACGCAGTTACACCATAGGGAGGGACTAAGATAGTGTTGTTCCGACATCACCAAAAATTAGTTGTCTCATTGAACCTTGATCTTGGAGCTCCATTCACAAGGTTGAGTATCCTTCATGGCGATTTATTCTATGAGCTTAAGTCTCATCCCCCTCGATGTGGATCTAACTACCTCTCTAGATAATCCTTTCGTCAAAGGATCTGCAATATTCTCTTTAGACCTCACAAAGTCTATAGAGATGATACCAGTAGAGAGTAGTTGTTTCAGTGTCTTGTGTCTTCTTTGTAGATGCATAGACTTTCCGTTGTATACATTATTCTTTGCGCAACCAATAGCAGCTTGAATGTCACAGTGGATTGCGATCGAAGACACAGGCTTGGGCCAGAGTGGAATTCCTCCCAGGAAACGTCGTATCCATTCAACTTCCTCTCCAGCTTTTTCCAAGGCGATAAACTCAGACTCCATGGTCGATCGAGCTATACATGTATGTTTGGAAGAATTCCATGACACAGACGCACCTCCAAGTGTGAAGATGTACCGACTAGTGGATTTGCACTCATCTGAGTCTGATATCCAGTTAACATCACAATACCCTTTTAGCATAGCAGGATACATCCCAAAACTTAAGCAATAGTTTGAAGTTCCTCTCAGGTACCGTAGAACTTTGTAGAGAGCATTCCAGTGATCCTGCCCAGGGTTGCAAGTGTACCTGCTCAATCTACTCACAGTGTAGGCAATGTCAGGTCTTGTGCAGTTCATCAAATACATAAGACTGCCAATAATGCGAGAATACTCCAGTTGAGAAATTCCCTCACCCTTGTTCTTTATCAAGTTACAATTGGGATCATAAAGAGTAGATACAGGTTTAGCATTTTCATGATTAAATCTCTTAAGTACAGTTTCAACATAATGAGATTGACTAAGACTATATCCATCAGACGTCTTTCTGATTTTCATCCCTAAGATTACATCTGCGGGGCCTAAGTCTTTTATGTCAAAATTTTCGTTAAGCATGCTTTTAGTGGTATTAATAATATCAAGGTTACTGCCTAATATGAGCATATCATCAACATACAGGCACACAATAACATGAGAATCATCCGCAGATTTAATGTAAACACATTTATCAGATTCATTAACCTTGAAGCCATTAGATATCATTAGATGATCAAATTTTGCATGCCACTGTTTAGGTGATTGTTTTAAACCATACAGAGATTTGTTCAATTTGCATACTTTGTCTTCAAACCCTTTCACAACAAAACCTTCAGGTTGGTCCATATAAATTTCTTCATTCAAATCACCATATAAAAATGCAGTTTTAACATCCATCTGATGTATATGCAAATCATAAATAGAAGCAATGGCAATCAACATCCTAATAGAAGTTATTCTTGTGACCGGTGAATAGGTGTCAAAGAAATCTAATCCTTCCTGTTGTCAATATCCCTTAGCTACCAACCTAGCTTTGTGTTTTTCTATAGTTCCATCTGTTCTAAGCTTCCTTTTGAAGACCCACTTGCAACCTATGGTTTTACTACCAGGAGGTAAGTCTACAAGCTCCCATGTTTCGTTTTGTTGAATGAAATCCCACTCATTAATTGAAGCTTCTTCCCACAAGGGAGCTTCCGGAGAACTCATAGCTTTCTTATAGGTTTGGGGTTCAAACTCTACAGTAAGAGTCACAAAATCTAGACCGAAAATTTTCTCGGTTCTGACCCTCTTACTTCTTCTAGGTTCGGTCTCAACATCTAGAGACGGGGGCTGACTAGTCGAAGGAACATCTGAGAGGTCATCGTGGACCCTTTTGCGAGGTCCAGACCCTAAAGGAAAAATGTGTTCAAAAAACACTGCATCTCTAGATTCCATTATGGTGTTCTGACCAATGACCATGAACCTATAAGCACTAGTGTGCTCAGGATAGCATAGGAAAACACAATCCACAGTTTTAGGTCCTATTTTGGTTTTCTTGGAGCGAGGAATGGCCACCTTGGCCAAACACCCCCACACTTTAAAGAATGCATAGGAAGGTTGTCTACCTCTCCATAATTCATATGGAGTTTTGTCATATTTCTTAAATGGAAATCGGTTCAAGATATAACAAGCAGAGAGAATTGCTTCCCCCCACAAGTTCGTAGGTAGCCCTAAACTATCTAACATAGCGTTCACCATATCTATGAGTGTTCTGTTTTTCCTTTCAGCTACTCCATTCGACTCAGGTGAAGAAGGTGCAGTAGTTTCATGAATGATGCCATTAAGTTTGCAAAATTCTCCTATAGGTATCACATACTCACCGCCTCGGTCTGACCTAAGAGTTTTAATTGTAACACCTCTTTGGTCTTCTACTTCAAGTTTATATAATTTGAAAGCGTCTAAGGCTTCATCTTTACTTCTAAGAAGATAAACCTGACAGTATCGTGAGTAATCATCGATAAAAGTGATGTACCATTTTTTACCACCTCTAGTTGGTGTTGATTTCAAATCTCCTAAATCCGAGTGGATTAGTTCTAGGGGAGTTATACTACGTTCAACATTTTTTTTAAAGGGTTTTCTTGCATATTTAGATTCAACACAAATTTCACATTTATGACCTCTGTCAATGTTTATTTTAGGAATGCAGCCTAAATTAGCAAGTCTTTCAATGGATTTGAAATCAACATGTCCTAGTCTATCATGCCATACATGTGAGGAGTCACAAACATAAGCAGAAGAAGATGCATTAACATTCAATTTCAAAGAAATTACACTAAGCTTAATCATGTTTTCAGTGGCATAACCTTTTCCTACGAAGTCACCACCCTTAGAGATTACAACTTTGTTAGACTCAGCTACAAATTTAAAACCTTTACCAAGTAAGATGGTTTCTGAGATAAGATTCTTGCATATGTCAGGGACGTGATACACGTCATTCAATGCGAGAGTTTTTCCTGAAGTGAGCTTCAATTCAACCTTGCCTTTTCCCACCACTTTCGCGGTGGAAGAGTTACCCATAAACAATTTCTCATCGTCTCCTACTTTGTCATAGGAGGAGAAAGCATTTCTGAACTTGCAGACATGCCCGGTGGCTCCAGAATCTAACCACCAGTCTCTCACATTGGTCACATTTGAGACAAGGTTGACTTCAGACACCATGCCAGTAAAATATCCAGAATCATCTACTATGTTTGCCTTTTTTTATTTGTTTAGGACCATTTTTGGTCTTTTTAGGCGCCCTACAGTCTTTGGCCATTTGATCGGTCTTACCACAGTTATAGCAGTCACCTTTGATGGTGTTTTTGGAGACACCACCCTTTGGTTTAAGATGGTTACCTTTGGAGTTACGACGTTTGTTACCATTTTTGCTGGATGCAGATTTTTCATCATGCTCTTTCTTTGTTGCAGCATTATCATTTAGGACATGAGCTTTGTTGGACATGTCTTTGCTCAGCATCAGGCTCTTGTCCTTGCAACACAGTAGTTCTTCAACTTGGATCTTTTTCCCCAGCTCTATCATGGTGATTTCACGATTCTTGTGTCGCAGCCTCCTCTTGTACTCGTTCCATGAGGGTGGAAGCTTTTCAATCACCGCAGATACTTGTAGAGCTTCATCAATATGCATGCCTTAAGCAAGAATTTCGTTGATGATTAGCTGGAGTTCGATGAATTGTTCTACTACAGGCTTTTCATCAGTCATCTAATATTCCAGGAACCTATCCACCAAGAACTTCTTGCTTCCAACAGCCTCAGCAAGATATTTTTCTTTCAGGGCTTCCCATAAATCAACAGCAGTAAAATTTTCTGTTGCATTATAAAAGTCGTACAAGGAGTCATCCAGATAGTTAAGAATATGGTTTTTGCACAAGGTATTCTTCCTAGTCCACCTATCCAGTCTATCTTCATAACCACGGTCATGAAGCCTTCTCGAGGGTCTTTCTAAGGAAACTTCATCTAACCTTTGGTCTTTTAAGAAGAATAACATTTTGGACTGCCATCGTTTAAAGTCTTTTCCATTAAACTTTGGGGGTTTGTCTACAGTACTCTTTCCCATGTTGTTACAACAAAAATTTAGTAATGAAGGATATTGCCTTTAGATTGTTGGAGAAAATGTAACAACAATCGTAATAATTGAGAAGAAAATACTTAGCTCAAACCGACGCTTGACTGATGTTGTTGGAGATGCACAGATAATGGTAGCAGGAACTAGTAGAGGCACGTATGAGATACGCTGACCTAAAGGCAATATCGCCTGCTACTCCTTAAGATGCTATAGCAGCTGCCGAGTCACTTCCAGGATACAACTACTGATAGTACCCCCCAATGTAGCATACAAAGAAGGTACTCTAAGAACTTGGCAGAGATTTATGAATAAGTTAAAATAGTTACAGAGAAAATAAAATAGTAGCAGAGAAGAATAAGAGAGGAAGAAGTTACTTCTCCTCTGTTATGTTTAATGAGCTGAAAACTACTCTCTTATATAGTGTTTTGTGAGGTTACAAACAAGAGGAACAAGCCATGCAAGAAACCATGCGTATGACAGAAATACTAGTAATGTGTGTTTAAATACAGTGCAAGACCAAATCATAGAGTTGTTTTTGCCAGACATAGATCAGAGTGTTGCTTTTGCAGAAATCAGCTTTGTCAGAAAGCGACTTTTCCAGAAAACAGCTTTGTCAGAAAACAACTTTTACTTTAGGCAGGAAAACAGCTTTGTCAGAATTACTTTAAGCAGGAAACAAACAACTTTGTCAGATTAGCTTTTGTCAGTGTTTTCTCACACATGCCAACAGGAGAAGATTTTTGTTTTGACCAAAAA
Organism: Papaver somniferum; assembly: GCF_003573695.1. NCBI lineage: Eukaryota > Viridiplantae > Streptophyta > Magnoliopsida > Ranunculales > Papaveraceae > Papaver > Papaver somniferum. The sequence continues at coordinate 210,252,990 of NC_039364.1, forward strand.
ATCGGAGTGAGATACACGTTTGAAAATTTCAGCAAAAAGATAGGTCTGTGAACCCACAAACCCGAACCCGACCCGACCCGACCAGACGGACAGCGGCGTGCGTGCTTCGGCGCGAAGCACTATGCGTACGGGAAAGGAAACCTTTCCCTAGTCTAGGTATTCTCCCTCACACAAAAGTGTGTTGACCCAAAGGGCCATTCCCTTTAGCCAATTCTATGGTATTTAAGTTTAAAATTCTTTAGATTTTAGTCTATGTGGGACTAATGTTTTAACTATTCACATGAAAAAACAATTGGTGGGCAATAGGTCTAGGGATCAAATCATAGTCCATGCTTATTCGGTTTTAAAACAAAAAACCCGTTTTTTTTCAACACTTCATTGGTCGTAGAACTGTATCATTTAATCTTTGTCCATCTCGGAACAATCTACACCAGCTTGTGAATATAAACTCCACCAGTTCAAATGGGACTAGGTGCTTGGAAAATAACTTATGCATCTTTTAGCCCATTAAATGAGATGTCCCTGAACTAGCTTCCCTGGTGCTGATATATAGAAATACCAGGCCACCCACTGTTTTTGGCAGTCTGTGTAGCAACAACGCAATTTAACCTCCAATTTAGATATTTATTCTCCGGTGATTGGATTTGCTTGAACTTTCTGCAAAAGCTCTAAAATAGTGTCATTAGCCAAAATATCGAGTCTTAGCTAATATAAATATGGGTATAAAATGTAATACATACGTGCTTACCACTAGCTTAGAGGAATCTATTAAGATGTTAGCAAAAACTCAGGAAATGTTAGCACAAAGCCATGTTAGTTTTCAACAGGAAACCAAGCAGAACTTTCAAACTAACGCTTAGACCCTTGCTAAGTTAGAACTTCAAGTAGGTCAAATAGCTAATACTTTAAGTGAAAGAGATAACGGTAGGTTTCCTAGTAAAACGCAACCCAACCCTAGAGGAGTTCATGAAGTATGAGAGAAACCATCACATCAATTGAATGCTATTAGAACCCTTAGGAGTGGTAGAGTTGTAGACAATAAGGTAACCATGCCCGATAGTGAGCATACTGTATTTCACCCCTCAGGACCATCCATAGCTTAGGAGACTGATAAAATCTCTGATGATGCCAATTCGGTTCCTGAGAGGCCATATTTTATGCCTAGAGCCCCATTTCCACAAATACTAGTACCAACAAAGAATAAATCCAACTTTAATGGCATAATGGAGGTTTTAAGAAAGTTACCATAAACCTTACGTTACTAGAAGCAATTAGGCAACTTCCGGCTTACGCCAAGTTCCTCAAGGATATGTGTACGCGAAAGCGAAAGCTTAGTGTCCCTAAAAAAGCCTTTTTAGCCAGTCATGTAAGTTCGATCATTAAAAACACCACAACTCCTAAGTATAAAGACTCAGGTGCCCCTACCATTGCTTGCACAATGGGAAAACACTGGGTAGAGAAATCTTTACTTGACTTAGGGGCTAGTGTGAACTTACTTCCGTACCATGTCAACTTACAACTGGGACTTGGTGAATTGAAACATACCAAGATAACACTGCAGTTAGCTGATAGGTCTGTACAAACCCATAAATTCATGCAATAGTGTTAGGTCTTTCTGAGAGTAATGATGACCCTAAGTTTGGGGGTAGAGAACTAAAAGAAGTTCCTGAGTATTTTAAAGACTCTGAGGATCCAGAAATCCAAACAATAGTTAAAGGTCTTACGGAGAGTAGTGATTACCCTAAGTTTGGGGGTAATGATGGTTCTTATGATCGTCAAGTACCCATATTAGAATTTCCTTACTTGGGACTCCATCCTAGCGCATCTGAGGTATTACTTGAGTCTATTCAGACTCCACAACCCGATCCCCATGATACTGTCCAGGAGGAAATCCATATAGTAGAAACCCATTGTTCGGATGGATTTGTTTTTCAAGACACTCATATGAAGCCCAAGTGGGTGCCCCAGATAGATCCAGTAGTCTTCCAAGAAACTTTCGATAAGGTTGTGCTCCGTCTGCTCATTTTTCTGATCTTATGCAGTTGTCTCATTTAGTGGCAGTTTTATTTGGTTTTGATGATCCACAGTTGTTGTGACTATTGATATACGATTTAAAAGGTAATTAGCCATTTTATGGGCACGTAATGTCTGGCTGAAGACTTTAAACTTAACACTTATTGGGAGGTAACCCATGCTCATGCAACACGATAATATCTTTCCTTAACTCTTTTTCTTCAAGTGGTAACAGTTTCCCCTTGTTCATGCTTTAAATTTTATCTTTAGAACATTGAGGACAATGTTAGATTTAAGTTTAGGGGTATTGGAGAAACTTTTTAGTTGCATTATTAAACTCCAGAACCTAGAAATTTATGCTTATTAAGGATAACACTAACCAATCTAAGTGGATAGAATCATCTTGGTTGTAAGAGTTGAGGAACCAATCTGAGTGGATGGAAGCATCTAAATAGAGTCTATTCATAAAAGCATAGAGCTCAGGTGTTAGAAATAACAAGGTAGCTTCTCCATATCTCGTTGAGTCATTTTCACCTTCTGTTTTTATTTTATTTTCTTTTTAAAATATGTTTCTTTAAGTGATTTGGTGGGGCACATGTATCGAGATGTTACCACCGCTGGGATGAAGTAGAGTGATTGAGTTACTTTTTGGAAAACAAATGAAAAAAAAAAAGTTTAGACCAGACCAACCGGAATAAACTGTTCAATAAAATCGACCGTTGGTTCCCTTGTATTTGCCAGCTGAGTTGATCTAGAATTAGGATTGTAGACCACTGGTTCCCTTGTGTATGCCAGTTGTGTTGATATTAGTCAGACCAGTATCTCAGTCCATTAGGATAGGTTCATCTTGGCAGTGGCCTTCAGACAGATATGAGAAACAATGTTCACCTTAGTCAACATCAGAACCATCTACGTTTTTCTCTATATCCATCTTCTTAATATGTTCATGTGATTTGTTGATTCCGGATATTGATGTCCATAGTGCGACTATCTGAGTAGAGATCTGTCACTTATATATAAATTTTAGTATGTGAGTGCAAAATCGTGTACATCAATTGGAATTTCGCAGCAGGGTACTTCCACCTGTAGTCAATGAGAGTATGCCAACCAAGGAGATTCTTTAGTGCCTTTCAAGGTTCTGCATATATAACTAGGGTCTGGAGTAAAGGTTTTATGGATAAGACTCTCGTAAACCCTCCCGAGACTATAACTCGGCCACTATGGCCACCTAGGGGTTCAAAGGCTTGTTGCACAAGCTAAGTGCAATCGTGATGCCTGCGACAGTGGGTTAGGATTTTATTTTATTTTAGATTTGCTCGAGGATCAGAAAATGTTAGAGCATTGCTCGGTCGAACTCGCATGCGTTGCTATCTCAAGCATGTTTTTCAATGTTAGTGATCAAAACTATAAGTCTTGATTTTTAGTCTATTATAGCTAAGTCTCAGACTAGGATAGAAAGTGTAGTTGAGCTCAAGGACTTCATGGCGATTCATCATACAAGTAGAAGAACTACTCAAGGAACCGGTGGAACTTATCGACAAAAAGGTATGTGAAGACTTGAACTTATCTGTCACTCAAAAGTCTATCTACTCTATCTCCTACTTCTTGAGACAAAAATTCATATGCTATATATATAGACTTAGATTATACACATTTGGTATTTCGAGCCGAGTATACCTTGCCTATCTATATCTCGAAATATGTGTTGGTAATCTTTTTGATTCGACCAAGTTTATCTTTACCTAGTGACGGAAGTCATGATATGTTTCAATCATCTTGAAAATTGCTTTGACGAGAAATGGTGTAACAACTATATAACGTCCTCTAAGAATGTTTCGATGATTGGAATGAGAGTTTAGATTACACAACCAATGATGGACATAAGCATTGTTATGGAAACACATTTAAGTATAAGTCCCATTCCTTTCACCAAAGTTTGCGAACTTTGTTGATCAAGAGAAACCGGAAGAATGGCTTGTTTCCAAGTCCGCGAACTCAATCCGCGAACTGTCGAACTTCTCATCCCGAGAAATTCAGCTGGAGTTGACAAACTAGTTGCATGAGTACCAGTCCGTGAACCCAGTCCGCGAACCGGCGGAAGGTCTCTTGCCGAGATTTTCTGCTGGAGTTTGTAAACTATGCCGGTTTCTTAAGTCCGCGAACCTAGTGTGCGAACTTAAGAAGGTTATATATCTGAAGATGATTTATGAACTTAAACTTTAAAAAGACTAAGGAACGTAGTTTGCAAACCGTGGCTATAAAAGTTCATGAACCGATTCAAGTGAATCAAATCATCTTTGCTTCAATTGTGTCTTGTGTAGTTACATAAGATTTCCTTGCAATTGAACAACTCTCTAACTAGTTCATTTGAGTCATTTGAACTAGTTATGGTGAAGAAGAACATGGTTGATATGAAATGCTCATATGGCTAACCTTTTGGTTAACTATTGTTGAACCAACAATGTACACGTTTGGGTACGGTCAACAAACCTAGAAGCGTGCAGTTCATTTGTGTACAACAAGCTAAGTTTCGATCTAACGGTTGAGAAATATTAGCTTGAATCTAAATCATATTTTCATCTAACGGTGAATATTGATTGCTTTGTTACCAAGGCAAAACCCTGATTTGAAAGACTATATAAAGAAGACATCTAGTATTGTGCAAAACTAGTCCCCACACCTTACGTGTGATACTAGTTTGTTTACTAGAGTCGATTCTCCTTTAACCTTTGGTTTTCTTCTTCTAAAACCAGGTTAACGACTTAAAGACTTCATTGGGATTGTGAAGCCAGACCGATACTACTTTTATCGTAGTTGTGTGATCTGATCTTGCATCTTCTATCGTACGAGTACAATCAGATTGATTGGCTTAAGATTTGATATCTCCGATAGGAAAGATATAAAAAAGTAATCACAAACATCTTCGTCTCATTGTTTGTGATTTCACAACATCTTGTTTCGCTACCATACGATTAAGATTGTTGTGAGGTGATTGATTAATCTAGGTTTCATCTTCGGGAATATAAGACCGGATTATCAATTGGTTCATGTTCACCTTGATTATTATCAAAAGACGGAACAAAAACTTTAGGGTTTTTCTGTGGGAGACAGATTGATCCTTTGATAGACTTGTCTGTGTGAGACAGATTTGTTTATTGTCAAAGCCTGCGATTTTGGGTCGTAGCAACTCTTAGTTGTGGGCGAGATCAGCTAAGGGAATCAAGTGCGCAATATCCTGCTGGGATCAGAGGCGTAGGGAGTACAACTGTACCTTGGATCAGTGGGAGACTGATTGGGGTTCAACTACAGTCCAGTCCGAAGTTAGCTTGGAGTAGGCTAGTGTCTGTAGCGGCTTAATACAGTGTGTGTTCAATATGGACTAGGTCCCGGGGTTTTTCTTTATTTGCGGTTTCCTCGTTAAGAAAATATCTGGTGTCTGTGTTATTTCAATTTCCGCATTATATTGTTTTATTTTTCTAATTGGAATAAGACAGGTTGTGCGTTAGATCAATCAATTGGAGAATCCGACCTAACGGTTGTTGATTGATATTGATTGACACTTGGGTATTGGTCTTTGGTACCATCCAAGTTATTCCTTGTATTTGATTAGTACTCGCAGTTTCTGTTTGAGGAAATCAAATCAAGAGAGAGATATAAACTCGTTGATATACTTTCAATTGATTGAGTCTTGTTGATTCTCTTAAAAGTATATTTGAGTTTGTCCATACAGATTGCTAAGCGAAATATTGGGTGGTGTTGTTAGACCCCCGCTTTTTAAATTGGTATCAGAGCAGGCAAACACGTTTAAGACCTTACAAGTCTGTGTTTGTAGCGATCTGACTCTATGGACAGAGGTGTTATCTCTATTAACGTACCACCAGTCTTCGATGACTCTAATTACTTATGATGGAAAATTGCTATGCGAGCTTTTCTTCAAGCGCGTGATTTTCAATCATGGGTACGTGTTGTTAAGGGCTATGATCCTCCGGTAAATACAGAAGGCGATGTATCTCTACCTAAGGATGTTGGTAGTTACAGTCCTGAAGAATCTCTTGCTGCAATGCAAAAATATGACGGATTGAATGTTATTAGACAAGCCATTACCCCAGATATTCAGCATTATGTGTCTACCTGCACTAAGTCTAAAGATGCCTGGGATATCTTAGAGACTGTATTTGAAGACAATAGACACGTCTATAGGAAGCATGCCATCGATGGAGGAAATAACCTCAACACCCTCTCCAAAAATGCTTCTTCCGAAAAAGTAAAAATTCTTAATCAAATTTTTACTCAAACCATTGCCTTCAATGCCGTTTCCAACACAAGTGAAACCTCTAACCTGTCTTGGGCTGATGAATGTTGCTCAAATGGTGAATGGTTCGATAAAACATTATTAACAGAAAGGATCAATGAATTTGTAAAAATGAGCATTAGATGTGATAAACATCCACTGTCAGTTTTTACTGATAATGGTTCTAAGAGAGAAAATGTAAGGACCCTCAAGCTCGTCAACACTATTTGACTGGTCTAGTAATGACCAAGAGACGTTTTAGCCGCTGATGACTCGATTAGTTAACATAGATTTTAATTAATAGAAATTAATCTAACAATAATTTAGATACAAAATTAGTATCACTAGATAGATCTCTAAAGGTTACGTGAAATAGACTACTCGCACGTGTCATTCAGATACCGGACGAATGACATATTGTCAGTGTTGTTCGAGGGGCAAAATAGTCATTTTGTATTTTGATAATTTGATCGGCCTTATCCAAGTCGAGTAGATAAAATCGTACTTTTCTTTCTTCTTCTTCACTCTTCTTTTTCTTTCTCTTCTTCTGCTTCTTTCCCTGGTTCTCTTTCGGTCGAGATTTAAGAGTTGAAATAAGAAATTTTGGGATCAGTAGAGGTAGCGAATGATCAAGGAGAAGGCTGATACGATTTTTGTATTCAGAGTTATCGAAGAAGGTAAATCTGAGATTTAACTTAGGGTTTCAGTTCTGATTGTTTTCGTTTATGAAATTGTGTATGATTTGGTGAATTATTTCTTGGGTTTGTTGTCAATTAGGGTAAAAAGAATGTATTAGGTTTAATTTTGGGTTTCTTTGGAAACTTGAGTTACTGGCTAGGGTTTTGGTGAATTGAAGATGAAAATTAGGGTTCCTGAGTTGGGAGAATTCAAATGAAGAAGATGAAATGAGTAATAATGATTGGATTTGAATTATTGATATAGGGTTTTGTAAGGAGGATGTGAAAATTAGGTCTTTGAAGGAGATGCTGTGGTTGAGGATTGACAAAAGAATCAGGGAATGGTTATGGATGAAATTCAAGGGACGGATGAAGAACATGAAGAAGCTATCAAAGATCATTATGCATAGTGGTCGAAATTGAAGATGAAGATGGTATTGAAGTTGTTGATAAAAGGGTTTTGGTTTATGTGTTTATTGAATGAACTTGTGACTTTGAGGACTGATGGTGGTGAATTGAAGAACTGGATTTGGTTCTGTTGATGACAATTTTGGGGAAGTTATGAAGCTTTATTTGTTGTGATTGAGATGAAGAAGAATTAGACTCAGGTGAAGGAGGAGTGTGATGATACTGATATGGTTATGCTGGTGGAGATGAGTTTAGTTGATATTTTTGAACTAGTGGAGGTGCAGAGGTCTTGTTAGATGCAGCTGCGGATGTGTATGACATGAAGAATTGATGGTGGTTTTGTATGTGGTAGAGGTATTGAACTAAATTTAGCAGAAGTAAGATGTTAATGGTGGTGTTGCTGTTGAGATAGTGAAGATGGGTTATTAGAATTAGGTTAATCAGTGGATGTTGATTATGATGCAGATTGGTGGTAAATGGAGATGTTATGGAACGAGTTGGTTTTGGATATGTTGGCAGAGATGTCCGAGTCTGAATTGGGAATTACAGATAGAATACATGGCAGTGGGTATAGCAGGACTTGTAATTGATGTTTGATATCGATGAAGATGAGATGAGCTAGTGCTGGGGGTTTCAAAATGGGATTGATTTGTACAGGAATGAGGTACAGTCAGAGTTGAACTGAATTACATGGAGGTGTAACTGGAGATCGTTGGTGGTATTGAATTGGTGTTGGTGCCTGTGAGGATGTATTGTGATTGATGTTTAGCTAGTAATGGTGGTTAGTGAGTTTAAGACTTTAGAATGTATGTATGTGAATAATTGGAGTTTTTATGGTTGGTATTGTCAGGGTTGTGCAGCAGTAGTGGTTGGGGTGGTGATTTGAGTTGAAGATTTCAGTCTAGCTATAGGTGTTGTTGTTGTTGTAGTGAAAGTTGTAGTTGAGATTAAGTTCAAATATATTTGTAGATTAGATTTCAATTGAACTGGTAGTGTTTCAGTTTAGTGAGATGTATTGCTTGAGTTGAACTCAGATGTTTTGGGTTACCTTAGTCATCCCAGTCAGATGTCAGACTGAATTGTGTTAGCTGACTCAGTATCTGACTGAGTTGAAACTGTGATTACTCACCGAGTTTACTGTTTAGACCCGAGTTGACTCAGTTGACCGAGTTAACCATTTGACCAGACTTGACCGTGACTATTGTTGACTGTCCGTTGACCCTCGGACTGTTAGTGACCGTTAGTTGACTTAGATGGATTGGACCTTAGTTTAACGGGCCGATTTGTTGGGCTTGGACTTGGAGCCAATTTTCCCCATTGAACCTGAGTTGGATCCTTGTGGTCCGAATTAGCCTTTGGTTCCTTCTACAAAGTTGTAGATCTTCTTGAGACTTATCTAATGGACTATAGAACCAACCTGATTGGATTAGTAAACCTTAACTATATTGGAGATAAAGAATGAAAAGGTGTAAAGTCATAATAGAGTCTATAACCATTACCATTAGATATATTTATATAATAATATTTCATGAACCTTATATGAGCTTTTTGGATAAATTCCTTGAGTGCTTGTGTGATTAACAGTTGGTCTTTATTAACAACGGTCGATCCAAAGGGTGAAGCATTGGATTGTGGATTTCGAGGTAGGCGTGGTTTACCTTCAATATCAGGTGGGAACTTTGTAACCTTCTTGTAATCATTAAGCTTTCTTATATCTGCGAGCATGATGAGTCTTTACTATTCTTCGAGCATGGTTATGTGTACTTTGATGTATTATTCTTGTATCTTTAAGTATGATATATATGATGGATTTGTATGTATGATGTTTAAAACAAATGTGTTTGTGTGTGATATGCATTGTGAGATTTCCCTGCAAGGAGTGTCTGTGTTTCCCCACGGCTCTTAGATAAGTTAAGTAAGGCGGTAATTCATCCGTCGACAACATTAATTAGTAGGGCGGTAATTCATCCGTTTAAATATTGTTATAATTATTTCATTAGTAGGGCGGTAACTCATCCGTTTGAATATTACCTAGTAGGGCGGTAACTCATCCGTTTGAATATTACCTAGTAGGGCGGTAACTCATCCATTATAATATTATATATACTATTTTATTTGAGGGAAATCACTCGTGTGCATATTATACTTGTTCGTCTAACTTTCTGATCTTGATGGTAATATTATGAATCATGGTTTGTATGGGCACTCTGTGTGGACGATGTTATTATTATTGTTTAGGGTTGCTTTCGCGTCGTCTTCTCCAATGAGTTTGGAGAGGTTAGAGTGACACTTGCTTCATGATGCATAAATTGCTGATCGATTAGTTTTCTTCTTGTTTCTTCAATTCATAATCTTTTAGAACAGCGAAGCATGTTAGTGATTACTCGTTCCCACTTCAGTTTTCAGTTATCAGAAGAAATGATGCAGTGAAGATATCCATTTTCGTAGTTTAAAGCGCTACCGAACTAAGTTATGTTTATGTATCTTTTATATATATACTCTGTTTATTTATTGTAAAACAACACACAAATATATTTATATCACTTGAAAGTTCTTCATTTATTGATATCAGAGTGTTTGGGTTTAACAGTTTGGGTTTGGTTTTTAGTTCATTTTTATGTAATTATGATTCTTAGAATCGTTGATCTTGATTTGATGCTTCAATTAGGTTGTAAACCTATTAGCTAAGCAGGTTTAAGAGTCGGGGCGTCACAGAAAAATCCTCATGTGTCAACGTTCTGAATATGTCTGAAGGATGTGATGAACCCTCGGCTCATGCAACAGAAACATCCTCATACTCAGGTTCCGATCCAGAATTTGAGTCTGATACAAAGATTTTTGAATTCTTGAATAGAGAGATTCTTAAAGAAAATCTTCAATTAAAAACTTCATTGAAGAAACTAGAATCATTTATCCAGGTGAAAACTCTTACGATAGACTATCTCAATGATGAACTCACCAGAACCATTGTTCTAAAGGAAAAAGAGATTAACACTCTTAAGGATGATCTACAAAGATTATCTGGAAGCTCTGAAAAAATTTCACCAATGTTATTTGGTCAGAAGTCCTTTGGAAACACAAATGGTCTAGGATTTAAAGGCAAAACTGCTGGCCTTGTCAACCCTGTTGTCTCTATTAATCATGGAATAAAGGGTGACGGTTGTGATAAAAAGAAGGCATCTCAACAAGACAAAAGATCCTTAATTTGTTCGTTTTGTGGAAATGCAAATCATGATCAAAGCACGTGTTGGAGATCCAAGAGGAACAACAAAAGAATTTACAGACTGCAAAGGAACATGCAAAAGATGAATCTGGATAGTCAACATGGGTCTCAGAAAACCAATGCTTCCAGAATCAGAAGAGGTAGGAAATCTATTTATACAACAAACCTTGGAAAACCACTATGTGGCAAACAAGGGGAGCGGTTGGCTCACAACTTAGATAGAGACGTTCGCATCCTCATTTTTAACTTGAGAAAATGGAGTTTTGCGTCTTTGTGGCTCAAGTATTGTATTTATTGTTTTTAAGAAAGTCTTCCTCTAACACTATAAATAATGGATCTTTAAACCACAGAAGACTTGTTCTTCTAGGGTTTTAGTCGTTCACGAGCTGTGTATTTGTTATAGTCTTTTCATTCCCTAAGAAGATACAGGGTCATGGCGCCAGTGACTAGAGGCACAACAAGCAGGGATGCAGTTGAAGCAGCTAACGTATATCGGTGTAAAGGAATTTTTACCACAAGGATGAAGAAAGTGAATACTTCAAATAATGGTAAAGGTTCTTCCTCAACCTGGTTCTTTTCCTTTTTTCAAAGAGATGATAACTTCAGAAGCCTGGTAAAAGATTTTATCAGCAAAAGAAACGAGTTAAAATCTCGAATCACTTCATCCTTGGAAGAGTTAATTTACTATGAACGAATGTTATCTCTTATAACAAACTCCATACGAGAACTACAAAGAGAACTTAGTGAATTAACAAGTATTTCTGGAGAGTTGAAGGAACTGAACGATCATGTTATTAATGGGTTCTTCAACGGTGAAAAGGAATTATCTGAAGAGGCTTTGATGAAACTAATTGTTGCCTAGTATGTCTTCTTTTTGGTTTAGTTGGAAGAATAACTAGTGCTTGAATAGCAATGATTGTGACTACACATAGCTATTATTTTTCATCTTCTTATTTTTTTTGGTTTATTAGTATAAAATTCTAAAAATATTTGGAGGATGATGTTTTTGCAGTATTAATCTTTATGATTTGTGATATTGCAACTTGTTATGGGATATGTATGTTTGCGTCCGTGAACTTGAAGGTCCCATACTTTGTCAAAAGTAAAGTCGTTCGTGTTCGATATTCACGTACTGGTAAAAGGATGAATGGACTTTTGACAAATACAAAAGTTAAGCCTATTATGTTGATGGAAGATAGGTTAAAATCTTTTGTTTTCAAGGATTATGTCTATTATTGTTGTTATGCAAATAATTATTGAAGATAGAATGAATCCTTGTGTATTCCGCAGTATTGATCATCCCTGATCCATATTCGTGTGTATTACTGTGAGGCTCCGTAATGTGTCTTATATTGAGCACGATACAACCAAGTTGATTATTTTTGATTGGTTTTGTTGGTTGTTCCATAAGATACTTTATGTTGAGCATTTTGAACTAAATTAATCATCTTGTTTGGTTATTTAGTTATTACTCTGTAAGTTTTCTTATGTCGAGCAAAGCTATTGACAATTAAATTGATTACTTTCGTAACTATTTTGGTTGTGTATTCCAATCAGATTAATTATGGGTTCTCTTGTAATTAATCTAGTTGAGTATTTTTGTGTCTCCATGAGTTTTCTTATATTGAGCACAAACAATTGAATTGATCACTTTTTGTGTTTGATTTGATTGCGTATACCAATTAAATTAGTCACGGGTTTTACTTGTGATTAATTTGATTGAGTTTTTGGATATAAAAAATCATTCTTATGGTTTTTGGTGTCCAATAAAATCCTTCTTTTCTTTTGAAATTAAGGTCGCTCTTGTTGTTCTTTCGGGAATGACATCAAATGGGGGAGAGTTCTTTTGAACTTGTGCTTAATGGTCATATCTTGAGGGATGTGAGGCTGTGGAATTTTAGAGGGGTTATCTTGTATCTTTAAACTCCTCGATGAATGTTATTAGCTTCGGCTATATGATTGCATCTAAATAAGATGATGTGTGTTCTTTTTTTAATCATGAAATGTCTCTTACGGAAATTTCATTATGATCTCGTTCTTGTACCTCTGCCAATTTTATTGACAAAAAGGGGGAGAATTAATATGTAGTTCACAATACAAATACATATGGTCTTCGGGTCATTATTAAGGGGGAGTGGTTTCCATGTGAGATGGAGTATTGACTAAGGGGGAGTGATACATATCACCATAGTATTATTGTTGAAGTTGTGATACAATTGAACTTTGACGTTGTGTAATAATACTATGACACTATATAACAATTATCGAGACCGATGCTTTCTCATTGTTATAGCTACGGATCTTCAACAGCGGTGATGCTAAACTTACAACATTTGGGATCATTGAAGTACTTGGAAGTGACGAAGATTTCGAGGAATGTTGAAAATTAGACATGTGGAATAGGAGCTACTTAAGTTTCTTTATCTTTTTTGTATTCCATATGTAAAGATAGTTTTGTCACTAAAATTGACAAAGGGGGAGATTGTTAGAGCATTGCTCGGTCGAACTCGCCTGCGTTGCTATCTCAAGCATGTTTGTCAATGTTAGTGATCAAAACTATAAGTCTTGATTTCTAGTCTATTATAGCTAAGTCTCGTATTAGGATAGAAAGTGTACTTGAGCTCAAGGACTTCATGGCGATTCATCATACAAGTAGAAGAAATACTCAAGGAAGCGGTGGAACTTCTCGACAAAAAGGTATGTGAAGACTTGAACTTATCTGTCACTCAAAAGTCTATCTACTCTATCTCCTACTTATTGAGACAAAAAGTCGTATGCTATATATATAGACTTAGATTATACACATTTGGTATTTCAAGCCGAGTATACCTCACCTATCTATATCTCGAAATATGTGTTGGTAAGCTTTTTGCTTCGACCAAGTTTATCTTTACCTAGTGACGTAAGTCATGATATGTTTCAATCATCTTGAAAATTGCTTTGACGAGAAATGGTGTAACAACTGTATAACGTCCTCAAAGAATGTTTCAATGATTGGAATGAGAGTTTAGATTACATAACCAATGATGGACATAAGCATTGTTGTGGAAACACATTTACGTATAAGTCCTATTCCTTGAACCAAAGTTTGCGAACTTTGTTGATCAAGAGAAACCGGAAGAATGGCTTGTTGCCAATTCCGCGAACTCAGTCCGCGAACTGCCGAACTTCTCATCCCGAGAAATTCTGCTGGAGTTGACAAACTAGTTGCTTGAGTACCAGTCCGCGAACCCAGTCTGCGAACCGGTGGAAGGTCTCTTGCTGAGATTTTCAGCTGGAGTTTGTAAACTCTGCTGGTTGCTTAAGTCCGCGAACCTAGTGAGCGAACTTAAGAAGTTTATATATCTGAAGATGATTTATGAACTTAAACTTTAAAAAGACTAAGGAATGCAGTTTGTAAACCGTATCTATAAAAGTTCATGAACCGATTCAAGTGAATCAAATCATCTTTGCTTCAATTGTATCTTGTGTAGTTACATAAGATTTCCTTGCAATTGAACAACTCTCTAACTAGTTCATTTGAGTCATTTGAACTAGTTATGGTGAAGAAGAACATGGTTGATATGAAATGCTCATATGGCTAACCTTTTGGTTAACTATTGTTGAACCAACAATGTACACGTTTGGGTACGGTTAACAAACCTAGAAGCGTGCAGTTCATTTGTGTACAACAAGCTAAGTTTTCGATCTAACGGTTGAGAAATATTAGATTGAATCTAAATCAGGTTTTCATCTAACGGTGAATATTGATTGCTTTGTTACCAAAAACCCTGATTTGAAAGACTATATAAAGGAGACATCTAGTATTGTGCAAAACTAATCCCCACACCTTACGTGTGATACTAGTTTGCGTACTAGAATCCATTCTCCTTTAACCTTTGGTTTTCTTCTTCTAAAACCAGGTTAACGACTTAAAGACTTCATTGGGATTGTGAAGCTAGACCGATACTACTTTTATCGTAGTTGTGTGATATGATCTTGCATCTTCTATCGTAAGAATACAATCAGATTGATTGGCTTGAGATTTGATATCTACGATAGGCAAGATATAAAAAGTAATCACAAACATCTTCGTCTCATTGTTTGTGATTCCACAACATCTTGTTTCGCTACCATACGATTAAGATTGTTGTGAGGTGATTGATTAATCTAGGCAGTTCTTCGGGAATATAAGACCGGATTATCAATTGGTTCATGTTCACCTTGATTATTATCAAAACACGGAACAAAAACTTTAGGGTTTTTCCGTGGGAGATAGATTGATCCTTTGATAGACTTATCTGTGTGAGACGGATTTATTTATTGTCAAAGCCTGCGATTTTGGGTCGTAACAACTCTTAGTTGTGGTTGAGATCAGCTAAGGGAATCAAGTGCACAGTATCCTGCTGAGATCAGAGG
Organism: Papaver somniferum; assembly: GCF_003573695.1. NCBI lineage: Eukaryota > Viridiplantae > Streptophyta > Magnoliopsida > Ranunculales > Papaveraceae > Papaver > Papaver somniferum. The sequence goes on from NC_039364.1 coordinate 210,268,000, forward strand.
CGTAAGGAGTACAACTGTACCTTGGATCAGTGGGAGACTGATTGGGGTTCAACTACAGTCCAGTCTGAAGTTAGCTTGGAGTAGGCTAGTGTCTGCAACGGCTTAATACAGTGTGTGTTCAATCTGGACTAGGTCCCAGGGTTTTTCTGCATTTGCGGTTTCCTCGTTAACAAAATTTCTGGTGTCTGTTGATAGACGCATTTATGTGTCTAACTTGTCCTCAATGTTTCGTATTGTTAGTACTTGTTTTCGTCCTTATTATGGTATTTTGTGTGTTTGTAGATATTTTTTGGAAATAATATTGATGGAAAATTCGGCTCAAAAAGTTATTAAAGGCACCCCGGAGGACATATGTTATTCGGACTCCAGCAACGGATAAGGGGCGACCACCGGATAAGGGGTGACCTTCTTTAACAAATTCAAAATTTTGTTTTGGCGGGAAAATGGTGATGAGAACTGGCAGATTTTCAATCGGATGTTTGGACGTGATTTAGTGAGATTCAATCCCTGAAACTTCATGGGTAGATGTGATTTGTCATAACAAAGCTGGTATTGGTGTTTTTTTCGATCAAATTTGGCTATATAACCCAAGATATGAAATCAGAGCGGGTTGGTTTTCCATTCCGAGTCCTGATTGAGTGACCAAGAGATTTTCGCGTGGCTGCTGCATGTTGGAACACTTCTAGACAATGACTGGATGCGTTGAGAGTAATTTGGCGTGGGGAAACAGCGTGAGAAGCTAAATCAGGGAAAAAAATATTCCCAAAATATTTTTCATCAAGGCCGAGTTAAGAGAGAATTATCTTGAGTTATAGCGAGATTTCTTGGTTCTACTGGCTATATAAAGGGTGCGGTGTTTCATAAAGGGGGAGAGAGAGAATTGGGAGGATTTAGAACATCTCAGAGGCGAGAAATTCAAAGTTGCAGAGAGACACCATTTCTGCTGCTGCAAAGTTGAAGAACACGAAGAACAAACCAGCAAAGACAGTCGTTTTTCTACAGTGATAACGACTCATAGCCGAGGGTCGTACATCAGAGGCAGACTTATTTGCTACAGTATCAGTGACACATACTGTGGGTCGTTCTGGTTTGTAACACATATAACTTTTACAAACCCGGTTTTCATTATATTTCTCCCTTTTCATCATTTGTAAACCATTTTTGAGCAATAATAATGAATTTCGAGCGTGAACATATATGATGTGCTAATTCTCTCACAACCAAGGCAATGAGGAAGCTATTTACGCATGATAATTTGGTAACTATTATATTTTCTCTAATATTTAATTATAATTCACTCAATCACTGCTTTTGCAGAGTTTTTAATTGTTTGCATAATTTTCTTCATTAGTTGTGATTCAATTAGATAGGTTATGCTTTGATTAGATAATCTATGCTTAGGGGATACAATTAATTTTTGAGAATTTTCCTGATTATTTGTGAGTTAAGAAAATAAGGGACTTAAAGATAATTAGAGTTTTGGGTTATTTACCATCATTCATGTGTAATAGTGGAATCAGTGTCTTGGTTATTTTCTCATATCTTGAAATCAAATTTTGAGTTAAGTTTTCTTTAATTTTTAAGTCTAAATTCTTTTGCTTTCACAAGTCTCAACGTACCTTTTTACTACAACATTATTGAGTCACGTCAATTTTTGGCGCCGCCGATGCGGACTTGTCTTTAGGCTAGAGTTTTTAGATTTTTTTTTCTTTTTTAGGTTTTTATTTGTTTTGTTCTTCTTTACGTTTTTGGGTTTTTGTCTTTTCCTTACAGAATTTGGAATTTGGAGCGAAAGAAAATTTTGCCAAAGCTTTTGGTGAATACTTAAAGACTTGGAGTAAAAGTCAAAGCGAAAGGAGCGAAAGAAGAGGAATTTTTTTTTTTATAAAAAAAAGAGAGACATTTTTAATTGTTTTTTTTTTAGACTTTCCTTTTCCCTTGTACTTTATTTTTTGGACTTTAGACTGTAAACATTGGGACATTATTTTTAAACCCTACGGAAGGGTAGTTTAAATATTAAACTGTTTGCAGAGAAGGACGACGATTACGATATCGCCTCGGCCCCTCGGTTTCGCACATGACATAGGAGTCGTGGCCCGAGTCGACTTGAACGGTTCATCCCCCGTCTGGAACGGGAGGTAAGCTTGTCGAAACAATCGCGAATCCCCTGCTAGCGAGTTACTGTATTCCTTCGTTTGCATATATGTCGAGGAACTGAATACGGCTGCTTTAATTTCCTAGTAAAGGGCAAGGACTGGCCATACAAGATAAGGGTTCGTATTTCATCACCGTTCTCTTCTTGCCCGCCTTAGGAAAACGATACTTATCGCGAACCTAAGCTTTAAAACTTAGAATAGAACGAGACTTATAGGGTAACGAGCTTAGTAGGAAAGTCGTTCGATAAATATTGGTTACCATTTTAAGCATACTTCGAAGTTCATGATGGTTTCTGTGAGTTGAATGCGTGACTGCGCCGCCTTGTAATACCGGTGAGGCCTTGGGTATCAAAGCTCCACTGAGATTTCCTCGCCTCTATTCAACTTACTTTGACTCGGATTGATTCCAGAGGGGTTTACTTAAATTTTAACGAATTCCCTTTCGAAGGATTAGAAGCTGGTCTAGAAACAATCTAAGTGGAGCCATCATGCTTTTTGTTTGCTAGAAATCAGTAGGTTTGCTGTGGTGGAGTCAGTCTTGTTTGTGTTTGCTTAGATATTCCCTTCCTTTTAGGATTTTTCTTTGTATTTTTGTTTTTCTAGTGTATGCCTGAGGTCATTAGAGAGCGGGCTTGGAAAAGAAACACTCTAGGTCGTTTGATTAGTGACAAACCTAATAGTTCTTCTTGTGAAGGCGGAAGGCTCGAAGACTCTTCTTTTGAGAGCCCTGTCTTTGGAAATTTCAGCTTTGAAAACTTGAAAATTAGTGAAGAAAGTACTCCTAGTCCTTTGGTAGTGCCAGAAATGGCAACTTTGAAAGCTTTGTTAAACCCAACTAGGACCTCTCTTCCGTCTTGTATCAAGTTAGCTGAAACCGAGGCAAATTATGAACTGAAACCTGAGACTTTACAGATGCTCCCAATGTTTTTAGGAAAAGATAACGAGAACCCCTGTTTTCATGTTAGGGAATTTGAGGAAGTTTGTAGCAGTCTGAAAATTAAAAACCTAAGTGATGATGCATTGAAACTTAGGTTATTCCCATTTTCCTTAAAAGATAAATCCAAATCTTGGTTGTATAGTTTGGCCTCTGAGTCAATTGAAACCTATGACCAACTTACTTCTGCCTTTATACATAAGTTTTTCCCAAGGCATAAAACATCGTCTATTAGGACACAAATCTGTACTTTTGCCCAATAAGAGGGAGAATCTTTATATAGGTACTTAGAAAGGTTCAATGACTTGATATCTCAATGTCCTCATCATGGTTTGGAGAAGGTTAGGTTAGTTAAGATCCTCTACGAGGAATTAGATTATTCAACAACAACCATGATTGAGTCCTTATGCACATGTGGGTTTGAGAATAAAACTGTTGATGAAGCGATGACATTTTTGAATGAAATCGCCGATAAGACCCAACAATGGGAAAATAGTAGGGAACCCCAGAAAACAATTCTTCTAAGTAGAGGAAATGTTAATAGGGTAGAAGGAACTTATGAGTCAGATGCCAAAATAGCAGCTATAGCCAAAAGGTTAGAAGCCTTAGAATTAGGTCATTCTAGTGGTAGTAGTGGAAGAAATGAGCCTTTTTGGGAAGGCCTTGCTGTTGAAGAGAAAGTCAATGCTCTTTATAACAACACTAGGTTTGAAGTTTGACCCATATTCAGAAACCTATAACCCTGGATGGAGAAACCATCCAAACCTTTCTTAGTCCAAGGGACAGAATCAAGATCAGTCTAGTAATGCTCAGGTTCCCCCAGGTTTTGGCTATACTAAGAATCCTTTAGCTCCGGCACAGTTTCAGAACCCTTCGGATAAGAAGATTATGAGTTTAGAAGATTCTCTTGCTTTGTTAACTCGTAATACTGTGCAGTTTCAGCAATCTGTTGCTCAAGGTTTAGAAGAAAATAAGAGAATAGGTCAGGCTAACTCTCAGGCTATTTCCGAGTTGAAAAACCAGGTTAGTCAGATAAATGAGTCTTTAAGAGAAAGAGGTAAGTTTCCTAGTCAGACTCAACCCCACCCTAGAGGAATTAATGAAATAGGTGAAAGGCCATATGATCATGTGAATTCTGTTACAACCCTTAGGAGTGGGAAGAAAGTTGAAAATAAGGTCACCGTGCCTGAAAGTGAACATGTTGTAGTTCACCCTTCTGAGCCAGAAAATGAGGAGACTGATAGAGTCTCTAAAGAGACCAATGAAGGTCCTGTTGAGCCCGTATTTGTTCCCAGAGCCCCGTTCCACCAGCTGCTAGTTCCAACTAAGAGGGAGTCCAACTTTAATGATATATTGGAGGTTTTTAAGGAGGTAACTATCAACCTACCATTGTTGGATGCGATTAAGCATATTCCCGCTTATGCCAAGTTTCTTAAGGACTTGTGTACACGAAAGCGTAAGCTTAGTGTCCAAAAGAAAGCCTTCCTAGCTAGTCACGTGAGTTCCATTATTCAGAATACCACTACTCCTAAGTATAAAGACCCAGGGTCCCCTACCATTTATTGCACAATAGGTAAATACCGTGTTGAGAAAGATTTGCTTTACTTATGAGCCAGTGTGAATTTACTTCCATACCATGTGTACCTCAAGCTAGGACTTGGTGATATGAAACCTACCCAGATGACACTTCAGTTAGCTGATATGTCCGTTAAAATTCCTCGTGGTGTGATCGAGGATGTTCTCATAGAGGTTGACAAGTTTATTTATCCAGTGGATTTTGTTATCCTAGATACCCAACCTGTCCCTGACCCAGAGAACCAAATACCGATAATTTTAGGTCGCCCATTTTTATCTACATCCAATGCGATCATTAATTGTCGAACTGGTATTATGAATTTGTCTTTTGGTAATATGACTATTGAGATGAACGTATTTCATATTAGTAAGCTACCCTCTGAACTAGATGACTCGAGCATAGAAGAGGTAAACCTGATAGGAACATTAGTCGAGGAGTCATTACCAAACACTTTGTTAGAAGATCCGTTAGAGAAATGCCTAGCTCACTTTGGGATTGATTTCGATGATGATAATGTGATTAATGAGGTGAATGCTTTGTTAGATTCAACCCCTTTGTTAGACACTAGTAATGGATGGAAACCTAAGTTCGAACCACTACCCTAGTTCCTTAGTTAGAAGAGCCTCCTAAGTTGGACCTAAAACCATTGCCAGATACCCTGAAGTATGTATTTTTAGGCCCTTCTGAGACTTTACATGTGATTGTTGCTTCCGACTTGGATAGTGATCAGGAAAGTAGGCTAGTGACCGTCCTTCAAAACAACAAGGAAGCTTTAGGGTGGACCATAGAAGACATTAAGGGTATAAGTCCTATTGTTTGTATGCATCGGATCTATTTAGAGGAATATACCAAACATTCTAGGGAGATGCAACGAAGACTAAACCAATATGAAAGAAGTAGTTCGAACCGAGGTTCTTAAGCTGTTAGATGCAGGCATTATCTACCCCATTTCAGACAGTAAGTGGGTCATCCCCGTTCAGGTTGTTCCCAAGAAATCCGGTATTACTGTAGTCCAGAATGATAACAATGAGTTAATCCCGACCCGAGTGACCACAGGTTGGCGTGTTTGTATTGACTATAGGAAATTGAACAAGGTCACTCGGAAGGACCACTTTCCCCTTCCCTTTATCGACCAAATGCTAGAGAGATTAGCTGGATATAGTCATTACTGTTTTCTAGATGGATACTCAGGCTACAATCAGATCGTTATTGCCCCAGAAGACCAAGAAAAAACTACTTTTACCTGTCCCTTTGGTACCTTTGCGTATAGACGCATGCCTTTAGGGCTATGTAACGCCCCTGCGACTTTTCGGCGTTGCATGATGAGCATATTCTCCGATATGGTAGAAATGTTTGTAGAGGTCTTTATGGATGATTTTTCAGTGTTTGGTTCGTCTTTCGATGAGTGCTTGCATCATTTGTCATTAGTGTTGACTAGGTGTAAGGAAAAGAATCTAGTGCTTAATTGGTTGAAATGTCATTTCATGGTTCGATCAGGAATTTTTTTAGGGCATATCGTATCTTCTAAGGGTATAGAGGTAGATAAATCCAAAGTTGACCTTATCAAGACTTTACAGGTCCCAAAAACCGTAAGAGATATTAGGTCATCTTAGGGCATGCCGGTTTTTATCGTCGATTCATTAAGGATTTTAGCTTGATTTCTAGACCTCTTTGCAATTTGCTTGCAAAAGATGTTAAGTTTGTCTTTGATGATGCTTGTTTAGAGGCTTTTGAGAAGCTCAAGACTTTAGTCACTACCGCCCCCATAGTCCAGGCACCTAACTGGAACTTACCCTTTGAGATCATGTGTGATGCTTCAGATTATGCTATTGGTGTTGTGCTAGGTCAGCGAGAAAACAAATTACTTCATGTGATTTACTATGCTAGCAAAACTCTGAATGATGCCCAGTTGAACTATACCACTACCGAGATTTTTTTTTTGCTAAGTTATACCACTACCGAGAAGGAACTGTTAGCCATTGTTTTTGCCTTAGACAAGTTTAGACCCTATCTCTTAGGTTCTAAGATCGTCATATATACTGATCATGCTGCTTTGAAATATCTTTTGTCTAAGAAGGATACGAAACCTAGATTTATTAGGTGGACTTTTGTTGCAAGAGTTTTCTCCGGACATTAAAGACAAAAAGGGTGCAGAAAATGTAGTAGAAGACCACTTGTCTAGACTATTTGTTGATTCCCCTGATGATTCCCTTCCTATAAGGGATAGTTTTCCTGATGAACAACTTTTCTTTGTTACCCAAACACCTTGGTATGCGAATATAGTGAATTATCTTGTTACTGGTCGAATGCCCCAAAATTGGGGTAAACAAGATCGTTTTAGGTTTTTAGCCGAGGTTAAGCACTTCTTTTGGGATAATCCTTATTTGTTTAAGTATTGTCCAGACCAGATTATTAGGAGATGTATACCTGAGAGTGACCAGTCCAGTATTATTTCCTTTTGTCATGATCATGCTTGTGGGGGTCATTTTAGTGCTAAGAAGACTGCTGCTAAGATATTGTAGTGTGGATTCTATTGGCCTTCGTTGCTTAAAGACTCCCATAGTTACTGTGTTACTTGTGAACGTTGCCAGAAATTATAAACCATTTCTCGTAGGAACATGATGCCCTTGACCCCGATTCTAATTGTTGAGGTCTTTGATGTGTGGGGTATTGACTTTATGGGTCCGTTTCCTAATTATTTTGGTAACCTATACATCCTTGTCGTTGTAGACTATGTCTCTAAGTGGATTGAGGCGATTGTGTGTAAAACCAACGAACATAGGGTTGTGATTGAGTTCTTGAAAAATAATATACTTACACGTTTTGGTACACCGCGAGCTATAATTAGTGATGGAGGGTCGCACTTTTGTGATGGGCCTTTTAGGCTTCTGATGAAGAAATATGGTATTACACATAAGGTAGCTACCCCGTATCATCCTCAGACTAGTGGTCAGGTTGAGGTTTCCAATAGGGAGATAAAACGTTTATTAGAGAAAACAGTTAATCCTAATCGGAAAGAATGGTCGTCTAGGCTTACTGATGCCTTATGGGCTTACCGTACTGCGTTTAAGACCCCCATTGGAATGTCGCCTTATCGGCTTGTTTATGGCAAGGCATGTCACTTACCTGTTGAGTTAGAACATAGAGCTTATTGGGCTGTTAAGCAGCTAAATTTTTCACTCGACAAGGCAGGATCCCATAGGGAACTCCATCTCAATGAGTTGGAAGAGATTCATAGAGATGCATACGATAGTGCTAAGGAGTATAAGAACAAAATAAAACTTGTGCATGATAGAAATATTTGAAGAAAGTCATTTTCTCCAGGACAAAAAGTTCTTCTGTATGATACCCGCTTGCATCTTTTCCCTGGGAAGTTACGTTCTCGGTGGACGGGTCCTTTTATTGTTCGCACTGTCTTTCCTCATGGAGTTGTTGAAATTGAGACACCGGATGGTAGTTTTTCTTCGAAGATTAACAATCAGAGATTGAAACCCTTTTTAGAGCCCTTTCCTACAGGTGATGTTGAGGAGGTCCCTCTGGAGGACCCTGTTTACCCTTGATTGACCATCGAGGCGATTGTATGTTGTATATTAGTTTTTGATTTCTCTCTTCACCCAGGTACTATCTTTCCGACTTCTCTCTTTACTGATTCCTCGTGTTACTTTACTTTTTGGTATTGCTCTTTCATTAGAAACATTGAGGACAATGTTAGATTTAAGTTTGGGGGTGGGGAGGAAACTTTTTAGCTTTTAGTTGCAATAAATAAACTCCAGAGCCTAGAAATTTATGCTTATTAAGGTTGGCACTAACCAATCTAAGTGTATGGGAACATCTTGGTTGTAGAAGTTGAGGAACAAATCTGATTAGATGGAAACATCTAAAGAGTCTATTCATAAAAGCACAAAGCTCAGGTGTTAGAATTAAAAAAAACATGGTAGTTTCGCCATATCTCGTTGAATCCTAATCCTTCTGTTTTTATTTTTTTAAGTGATTTGGTGGGGCACACGATTCAAGTTGTTACCTTTGCTAGGGTGAAATAGGGTGATTAAGATACCAAAAAAAAGAGAATTAAGACCAGACCATCAGACCAACCGGAATAAATTCAATAAAGTCGACCACTGGTGCCCTTGTATATGCCAGTTGTGTTGACCTAGAGTTAGGTTTATCGACCACTGGTCCCCTTGTATATGCCAGTTGTGTTGATATTAGTCAGACCGGTATCTCAGTCCATTAGGATAGGTTCATCTTGGCAGAGCCCTTCAGACAGATATAGGAAACACCGTTCACTTTAAACCATCTTTTTCTTTATCCATCTTCTTAATCTTTCCATGTGATTGGTTGACTCCGGTTATAATGTCCAGAAACTATCTGAGTAGAGCTCTGTCACTTTATATGAATTTTAGTATGCTTGAGTGCAAACTCGTGTACAACAATTGGAATTTCGCATCAGGGTACTTCATCCTGTAGTCAGTGATTGTATGCCAACCAAGGAGATTCTTTAGTGCCTTCCAAGGTTCTGCGTAGATAGCTAGTGTGTGGAGTAATGGTTTTGTGGGTACACCTCTGGTAAACCCTCCCGAGATTAACTCGGTTTTATTTATATTTTTTAGTTTTGCTCGAGGACTAGCAAATAATAAGTTTGGGGGTATTTGATAGACGCATTTATGTGTCTAATTTGTCCTCAATGTTTCGTATTGTTAGTACTTGTTTTCGTCCTTATTATGGTGTATTGTGTGTTTGTAGGTATTTTTTTAGAAATAAATATTGATGGAAAATTCGGCTCAAAAAGTTGTTAAAGGCACCCCGAAGGACATATGTTATTCGGACTCCAGCAATGGATAAGGGGCGACCACTGGATAAGGGGTGACCTTCTTTAACAAATTCAAAATTTTGTTTTGGCGGGAAAATGGTGAAGAGAACTGGAAGATTTTCAATCGGATGTTTGGGCGTGATTTAGTGAGATTCAATCCCTGAAACTTCATGTGTAGATGTGATTTGTCATAACAAAGCTGGTATGGGTGTTTTTTTCGATCAAATTTGGCTAGATAACCCAAGATATGAAATCAGAGCATCACGGGTTGGTTTTCCATTCCGAGTCCTGATTGAGTGACCAAGAGATTTTCGCGTGGCTACTGCATGTTGGAACACTTCTGGACAATGACTGGATGCGTTGAGAGTAATTTGGCGTGGGGAAACAGCGTGAGAAGCTAAATCAGGGAAAAAAATATTCCCAAAATATTTTTCATCAAGGACGAGTTAAGAGAGAATTATCTTGAGTTATAGCGAGATTTCTTGGTGCTACTGGCTATATAAAGGGTGCTGGTGTTTCATAAAGGGGGAGAGATAGAATTGGGAGGATTTAGAACATCTCAGAAGCGAGAAATTGAAAGTTGCAGAGAGTCACCATTTCTGATGTTGCAAAGCTGAAGAACACGAAGAACAGACCAGCAAAGACAATCGTTTTTCTACAGTGATAACGACTCACAGCCGAGGGTCGTACATCAGAGGCAGACTTATTTGCTACAGTATCAGTGACACATATTGTGGGTCGTTCTGGTTTGTAACACATATAACTGTTACAAACCCGGTTTTCATTATATTTCTCCCTTTTCATCATTTGTAAACCATTTTTGAGCAATAATAATGTATTTCGAGCGTGTTTCAAACATGATGATGTGCTAATTCTCTCACAACCAAGGCAATGAGGAAGTTATGAATAATTTGGTAACTATTATATTTTCTCTAATATTTAATTATAATTTACTCAATCACTGCTTTTGCAGAGTTTTTAATTGTTTGCATAATTTTCTTCATTAGTTGTGATTCAATTAGATAGGTTATGCTTTGATTAGATAATCTATGCTTAGGAGATACAATTAATTTTTGAGAATTTGCCTGATTATTTGTGAGTTAAGAAAATAAGGGACTTAAAGATAATTAGAGTTTTGGGTTATTTACCATCATTCATTCATGTGTAATAGTGGAATCAGTGTCTTGGTTATTTTCTCATATCTTGAAATCAAATTTTGAGTTAAGTTTTCTTTAATTTTTAAGTCTAAATTCTTTTGCTTTGACAAGTCTCAACGAACCTTTTTACTACAACATTATTGAGTCACATCATCTGTGTTATTTCAATTTCCGCATTATATTTGTTTTATCTTTATAATTGAAATAATACAGGTTGTGCGTTAGATCAATCAATTGGAGAATCCCACCTAACGGTTGTTGATTGATATTGATTGACACTTGGATATTGGTCTTTGGTACCATCCAAGTTATTCCTTGTATTTGATTAGTACTCGCAGTTTCTGTTTGAGGAAATCAAATCAAGAGAGAGATATAAACTCGTTGATATACTTTTAATTGATTGAGTCTTGTTGATTCTCTTAAAAGTATATTCGAGTTTGTCCATACAGATTGCTAAGAGAAATATTGGGTGGTGTTGTTAGACCCCCGCTTTTTCAGAAAATAATAAGTTTGGGGGTATTTTGCAAAAACTTCATAGGGATTCGTGAAGCCAGGTCCATCTATTGTTTATATGATAGCTCGAGTATCCTGATATTGATCGATTATTGAGCTTGCTCCATCAATCAAAATAGATAGAAATCATCAAATTTCTCTTCGTCTCATACTTTGTTGATTCCACAAGTTTAATACTTATGAGGTGAATAATAATCTAGGATGCTCTTCGGGAAGCATAAGTCCAGATTTTGAGGTTAGCTAGACTTTATCTATTGCTATCGATTTTCAGCCTCACCTTGATCTACGATCAAAAAGGAAATCACACAAATAGGCTTATCTGTGGGAGGCAGATTGGTGTGAAGTCTTCAATTGAGTTGAAGCAACTCTTAGGCTGTAAAGGACATCAGCTAAAGGAATCATTTGCGAAGTGTCCTGCTTGGATTCAAGAGGCGTAAGGAGCGCGACTGTAATTGAATTGTTGTGAGGGTTTAATTCGGCCTCAACTATATTCCGGTCCGAAGTTAATTGGTAGTAGGCTATTGTCTGTAGCGGCTTAATACAGTTTGGTGTTCAATCAGGACTAGATCCTGGGTTTTTTTTTTTGCACTTGCGATTTCCTCGTTAACAAAATTTCTGGTGTCTGTGTTATTTTTTTTCCGCATTATATTGTTTATCTTTATAATTGAAATATCACAGGTTGTACTTAAATCAATCAAAGTAGATATATCCATCCTTGTTTGTTATATGACTTGATTGATTACCTGGAAATTGGTTTTTGGAATCACCCAAGTACTCTGTCACGTGAATCAGGTTTACGGACTAGTATCTGTAAACTTTCTTATTGTGAGAGAAAGAGATATAACTCTAGATACTATTCCTTAATTGAGATTCGTTAAGTTGAACTGTCGGAATTGTGTTTTAGTTTGTCCATACAGGTTGCCTAAGAAAAAGTTGATGGTATATTTTGGTACCCCCAGTGCATTCCGAGTATACATCAAACGACTTTCTCACACAAATCATGTAAGATGTTACAAGGCGATTTTTACATGATCATCTTTTGACTTTCGTCAAGAATATAAGATGAACTTGGTTAAAGCGAAAGCTTACCAACACATATTTCGAGAAATATGTAAGCGAGTTAAACTCAGCTCGAAATATCAAATGTGTATAACTGAAGTCTATATAGCTATACGACTTTTGTCTCAAATAGGAGATAAAGTTGATATACTTTTGAGTGATAGATGAGTTCAAGTCTCCACATACCTTTGGTTTATGAAGTTCCACATGCTTCCCTTAGTAGTTCTTCGTCTTCAATCCATGAACACCATGAAGTCTAATGCTCAACTACACTTTCTATCCTAATCCGAGACTTAGCTATAAGTAGACTAGAACTCAAGACTTATAGTTTTGGCAACTAAACTTGACAACAAGCTTGAGATATAAACGCTTGCGAGTTCGACCGATCAGTGCTCTAACAGTTATAAGATTTCAGTTTCCAATGTAACCAATGGGGGATTTTCTGATTTTTACAAACTACAAACTAAAATAAAAGCAAATAAGAAAACAAAGCACGCAAGTCAAGGGTGTTAAAATATTGGATAAAGGTTTCATCTTAATTTGTAAACAAGTTTTGAATGTATTATTAGAATTCATATTTAATATCGCTATCATCAAAAGCCCTAGAATACCTGTTGATGGTGGTTTTTAGTATAGGGCAAAAATTGTAAAAGTCTATCTACCTGACCCGGCATCAGATGTAGTAGACATTGATATGTCTATATTCCGCAAGGAATTTGGAGAATATATCAAAATCTGATGAGTGCCTATGTATCTCTTCATATTATATTGAAAGTCAAGCTCCTAGATGAATTGTTCACTAGTATAGAGCCTAATGAGTATATAAGCTCCTAGCTGCATTACTCACTATTGTCGGAGCCTGCCGAGTATTTTTCCTATGCTATGTTCCCTAGCTGAACCCTTAATATTGATGTGGCATGACAATTAGTGTTTACTCGCAGTAGAGTAGCAAGAATTTCCAAGTATCAAGGTTAAGGTCCTTGCATAAAAGTACTCAATCAGAAAGCATACTGCTCTCTCGCAATAAACTTAAAGAAGTTTGTGCCAGCACATGGAATTCAATCAATTTTGTGATAATTCACAAGATTCAGATATTACCCTGACTAATTTGCAAAAATTAGGGTTTTGCGCCCTTCGCAGTATAATAGACCCCGCCGGAAAATTATGCTTAGGTGAACTAGACAATTAATCCGCCATGGATTAATAGGTGCAAAATCCTACCCAAAATCAGAAAACAAGATGTTGCGGAATAGGAGCAGCAACAAAGGGAGGTGTGGCCATGCCATAGGCCAGCCGACGCTACTTGCAAGTGGCCACACCCCATGTTGCCCGACCGGCCCCTGTTTCCCGTCGACCAATCAGGTCGCTTTAAACCCGCCACACGCACATGAGTTGTGGATGGGCCCATACTTGTTGGCCCTATTTCCCATCGACCAATCAGGTCGCTTTAAATCCGCTACGCGCACTGGAAGTGTGTCCACGCCCATGCTTGGACGACCCCCCTTTCCATCGACCAATCAAGTCGCTCTAAATGCGCCACACGCATTTAGAATGAGGACGACCCCATGCTGCTTTTCGGCCCAATTTCCATCGGCCAATCAGGTCGCTCTAAATGCGTCATACGCATTTACAATGAGTCTGGCCTCATGCTGCTTATCGGCCCTCTTTTATATTGACCAATCAGATCGCTATAAACCTGCCACAATGTTAAAAAAGGGGAATGGCGCCAGATGGTCACAAAGCCAATTGGCTTTCCAAAAGCCGCGCCAACATGATAATGGCATGCAAAACGTGCATGCCAAACGTGCCATTCCGCTCCGGTGTGCTAATGGCATGTTGAATATGCCATGCCGCGCCAATACGCTGACTGGCGTGCCAAACCTGCCAAACGTGCCACTTTGCCGCAGTAGCATGCCGAACGTGCCAACGTGCCATAAATAGCGTGCCTACGTGCTAACCCACCTTCTATTCGTGGCCAACACCATAACAGACTTCAATTAGGATTTCCTAATCAGAAACACGGCTTTCGCTTTAGTGGCATTAGTCGAAACCCTAATTTCCAGTTGTGACCCAAAGTACGCTACTTTGGCCCCACAACATGCCACGAGCCATGTGGGACCCGACAAACCCTAAGAATGGCACCACTCATAGAAACCCCTGCTCCTGTGGTCGTGTCCACATTACGACCTTGCTATAGTTCCTTTGGTATGGCTATGGCACCGTTTGCACAAAAACTCCACCGAATCGCGGCCATGCCACACGCTAATTAGGGTTTCGATATGCCAAACCCTAATTTGGCTAAAGTTTCCAAGCCAACCAAGTCAAGTAATTTTCCTAAGGCCTTAAGTTTAATATAGCAACAGGGCCAATGTTGCCAGAGTCATATTTGGGTCTAACACCAATATGTCAAAATAGTTGTCACGGCTACGCCAGGCGCCACTATGCCACTAACATGCCACTATGCCACGGCTACGCCAGGCGCCACTATGCCACTGGCATACCTTAAATACGTAATCATACCATTAACATATGTCAATGGCGCCACTTTGCTATGCCAACAGAATGTGGCCATAATCGATGGCCATCCTTTCTCATGAGTGACGATCTCAGCCGTCCAAATTCGCCACAAAATTGACGAGCCCGCGACAAGTTTTGGGAGACCAACTAAGACAAGTCAAATAGCATCACGTGTTATTCTTTTGTGGCAAGCCTCCTGACTTTGACTTTCCACATATAGCAACCGGCTACATGTTTTACATGAAAACACTCGAGTCATCAAACATGTCACAAACTAGGGGATTCTCATCAGGGTATTGGTATGGCAGTTTACAGCGTGCGGCATGCAATACGCCATTATAAGAAAGTGCCAGAAAGCAGGGAAGTTAGTGGAGGTAAGAAGTAGTGGGTGTAAGCTAATCAGTTTCCTCCATGATGGGAACGTGGTCTTTGGCATTTGTACATAACCCCACTTCTCCATTACTCAATCACTACCACTTTCTACGAGATCAGGGTGCGTTTAATATGACTTATATAAATAGGTTTTACCTATTTCAACAAAACAACAAGTTTTGGTTAGAACAACAACACAGTATCCAGAAAAATACCAAAGAACTGATAGCTTTCATTCCGCAAGCCAGTTCCAAATTTTGATACAAGTCATAAAATATCCACACCTTCAGAATTAACCATTCTGGTCTCAACACCTTCTTCGCTTCCATCCCTAAGACCAATCCTTCTCCTTCACTTTGTGACCGAAGCAAGACTTGAACGGCCATTTCTTGGTTTAGGCCAGGATTGTACAGATTGATCTCTCAAATCTAAAGTACTCCCGTGCAGTGCATTTATTTTAGGTTTAGATTTATTTCTCATCCATACACCCAAATTTACCAAAACTAGCAGAAACAATTTTTACCCATAAACAATTGGCGACCACAGTGGGAGATTAATCTCTCGGTTGCGAAGCCAATTTCTTAATTTTCATTCCAATCTTCCCAAACTCAAGATGGTGGGTCTTAGGTCACTAGTGGAAATCAGCAGTTTCGCGACCGACAAAGCAAGTCATTTAACTCGTATCTATGACTTGCTTTGTCGGTCGAAGAAAGGGTCGTTGTTTGAGCGTCTTTTTCAACTATGATGTGTCCCTGTGGGTCGTTGAAAATCTTATATCAACGACCGATTTTAACAGTCAAAACTTTATGACTGTCTTCAATCAGTCATAAATATAAATCTTAATATAAAAAAAAAAATAGATTCAAATTGGCTGTCTGGCCTGACTAAATCGGAAATCAAACAGAAATGAAACTCAAATGAAAACCAAATTCAAATGAAACTCAAATTAGAATTCAAACGAGAATCAAATGAAAACCAAATTCAAATCAAATACAAATGAGAATCAAATTAAACTTGCACACAAATAATCATTCAATTTAACATTCATTGATTCATTGGTTTCTAATTACACAAAGGATTAAAATCTGTAGTTCTGACCAGTGTAATATGTAGTTCTAGGATTTGATTACAAAAGGATCAAACATTCAAACACTCTGAATAGCTCAAACAACAACGTGAAATTATGATATAGTTCCAGTTCAACGCCAAGGATAGCTCCACTGATGGTATAAATTTTTATTGAAACCTCCAGTGTATTATGATTGTTCTTGGTGTTTCATCGGTTCTTGATGTTGCTGGTAGAACAAGGGAAGCTCCATTTACAGCAGGAACAAGGCTGCAGAAGATGGATGTAGAGACTAAAGTCACTTCAACATATGAAAAGAGGTAAAAGGAGAAGGAGAAAAAGAGATACCTAAGCAGCAACTAACCATGATATGGTGCCATTTCGATCTAACTTCTACATGAGAATGACTCTAGAGTGGGCATTCAAAGATTGTACATGAAAAGAAACTAACTTATCAAGTGCCAATAATTAGCCATGTATCAAGAGTTCAGATTTATCTTTGGTCAATTCAAGGGCGACATGTAGGAACACTAACATTCATTCACAGCTACAAATATATTATATAGTAACATGTTAGACAAAGCACCGACTAGTCGAGTAAAAATTTTCGAGAAAATAAAAAGGTACTCTAGGTCCAATTAATTTCATTAGGGTCAAGTCTTCTATCTTTAACGACTTATCCTATTACTTATCAAACAGAAAAGAAAAAGGAAAAAGGCAGTTGCCCACCTTGATGATCGTCCCTGTAATGTCTAATTTCCCGTTGAAAATCTGAGCGGCTCTAACATCTTCAATACGTGTGTTAGAGCATAGCTCAGTCGACCTCGCATGCATTGCTATCTCAAGCATGTTTGTCAATGTTAGTGATCAAAACTATAAGTCTTGATTTCTAGCCTACATATCTAAGTCTCGGACTAGGATAGAAAAGTGTACTTGAGCTCAAGGACTTCATGGCGATTCATCATACAACGACGAAGATCTACTCAAGGAACCGTGGAACTTCATCAACAAAAAAGTATGTGGAGACTTGAACTTATCTATCACTCAAAAGTCTATCTCTTTTATCTCCTACTTCTTATGAGACAAAAGTCGTGTGCTATATAGACTAGATCATACACATTTGATATTTCGAGCCGAGTATATCTCGCCTATCTATATCTCGAAATCATGTGTTGGTAAAGCGTTTCGCTTTGATCAAGTTTATCTTCACCTAGTGACGAAAGTCATGAAAAGTTTCAATTACTTTGAGAATTGCTCTGACGCGAAACGGTCTATGAATAACGGCTATATAACGTCCTCTGAGATGTCTCAATGATTGGAATGAGAGTTTAGATTGCATAACCATATATTCCTTAATCCGAAGTTTACGAACTTTGTTGATTAAGAGAAACCGGAGGAATTGGCTTTGCCAAGTCCGCGAACTCAGTCCGCGAACTGACGGAA
This sequence comes from Papaver somniferum, assembly GCF_003573695.1. Taxonomy (NCBI): domain Eukaryota; kingdom Viridiplantae; phylum Streptophyta; class Magnoliopsida; order Ranunculales; family Papaveraceae; genus Papaver; species Papaver somniferum. The sequence goes on from NC_039364.1 coordinate 210,285,603, forward strand.
GTTCTTGTACCGAGAATTTCTGCTGGTATTTTCCAAAAACTCGTTTGCGTGTAAGTCCGCGAACCTAGTCCGCGAACTGGCGAAAGTCTATTTGCCGAGATTTTCTGCTGAGTTTGGAAAACTCCACCGGTTGTCTTAAGTCCGTGAACTTGTTTGTGAGCTTAAGAGGTTATGATCTAAAGATGTTCTCTGAACATGAAACTTAAATTACTAAGGAATGCTTTATGCAAACCGTGGCTATAAAGTTCATGAGCCGATTCAATCGAATCGAATCATATTTGTTTCAATTGTGTCTTGTGTAGTTACATAAGATCTCATAGCAATTGAACAACTCTTTAACTAGTTCATTTGAGTTAATTGAACTAGTTATGGTGAAGAAGAACAAGGTTAATATGAAATGCTCATATGGTTAACCTTTTGGGTTACTATGTTGAACCAACATACACGTACACGTTTGGGCATGGTTTTCACGAACCCAGTAAACGTCTACCCAAGTGTGTGTGACAAACTAAGTTTTCGATCTAACGATCTAAATCATTTCATCTAATAGTGAATATGGATTACTTTGTAACTAAGGAAAAACCCTGATTTGAAGACTATATAAAGGAGACATGTAGCATTGTGCAAAACTAATCCCCACACGTCTGTGTGATACTAGTGCGCTCGATAGAGTCGATTCTCCTTTAACCTTTGGTTTTCTTCTCTAAAACCAGGTTAACGACTTAAAGACTTCATTGGGATTGTGAAGCCAGACCGATACTACTTTTATCGTAGTTGTGTGATTTGATCTTGCATCTTCTATCGTACGAGTACAATCTTTGATTGGCTTGAGATCGTGAGAGTTCTCCGATAGGCAAGATAAAGAAGTCACAAACATCTTTGTCTCACTGTTTGTGATTCCTCGACAAACCGCCTGTGTAGTCAGGAAGGATTGTAGAGAGGTGATTGATTAATCTAGGCTGTTCTTCGTGAATATAAGACCGGATTATCAATTGGTTCCTGTTCACCTTGATTTCATATCTTAAGACGGAACAAAACCTAGGGTTTATCTGTGGGAGACAGATTTATCCTTTGATATACTTTTATGTGTGAGACAGATTTGTTTATTATCAAGTCTGCGATTTTGGGTTGCAGCAACTCTTAGTTGTGGGTGAGATCAGCTAAGGGAATCAAGTGCGCAGTATCCTGCTGGGATCAGAGGCTATGAGTACTACTGTACCTTGGATCGGTGGGAGACTGAATGGGGTTCAACTATAGTCCAGTCCGAAGTTAGCTTGGAGTAGGCTAGTGTCTGTAGCGGCTTAATACAGTGTGTATTCAATCTAGACTAGGTCCCGGGGTTTTTCTGCATTTGCGGTTTCCTCGTTAACAAAATTTCTGGTGTCTGTGTTATTTCTTTTCCGCATTATATTTTATATAATTGAAATAATACAGGTTGTGCGTTCGTGATCATCAATTGGAAATCCAACCTTTGGTTGTTGATTGATATTGATTGATCCTTGGACATTGGTCTTTGGTACCGTCCAAGTTTCTCCTTGTATTTGATAAAGACTCGCTATTGATTTTAGCTTGAGTAAAAATTAAATCAAGAGAGAGATATTAACTCCTTGAGATACTTTTATCTAGATTGAGTCTGACTGTCTAGTTGATTCTCTAGCAAAGTATTTCGAATTTAGTCCATACAGATTGCTAAGTGAAATATTGGGTGGTGTTGTTAGACCCCCGCTTTTTCAGTTGGTATCAGAGCAGGCAAACACATCAAAGACCTCATCAGTCTGTGTTTGTAGCGATCTGACTCTATGGACAAGAGTATTATCTCTGATAAACGCGTCACCAGTAATAAAGATTCTCTCTCGTCTAATTCTATTAAAGAGAAAAGCTTTTTAGTCTCGAATATAGAAAAACCTTATGGTTCGACGAGACAGATAAACAATGGCATGTGTGTTTTTGATATCCCTTCGAAAGAGACCTTCTCTTCTAATGAATGGGATACAACTGAAGAGAGTAATTTAATTCTAAACCTTGTTAGAATTCAAGCTGTCAGATTGGATCAGTTAAAACACCATGTCAATGTTCTCCTTTGTATTGTAAGAAATTGCAAAGTCCATGGCGATGCTGAAGATCAATCTTCATGCTTAACTCTTGAGGCTTTCCTCGAAAAAGATACCTTGGATATTGAACGCCGTTTGAATAAACTCTTCGTTCAAGGGTGTTCAAAGCAATCTAACATATCAAGAACTTCTGATGCTTTACTATCGAAAGTAAAAACAGGTGTTCCTAATGTTACCACCAAACTTGGAACATTCTGTAAAAGAGACAAATCTTCTGATGATAATATTAAGACAACATCCTCAAATCATTCTTATGATCAAAAGGTATGTCTGGTCTGTGAGACCAAGAGTTCTGTTAGACAAAAGAGAAACTCTAAGTTGAATAAAAGCTCCTTAGTTCAACTGTAACACACCCTAGATTTGATTCTCAAAGGTGTAATTGACATCCGTATGATTGAGCCAATTGGATTTCGTACATATCCTTTGTATGCTACCAGGAAAGTCAGTACAGTGAGTTCCTCCAATGTTCAAGGGAAGAATAGACGTCTTAATAAACATCGTCCTAAGGAGGCTCAACGCCTGTATATAAAAACAACCTTGTTCCTGTTGAGAAAGTCATCCCAGAAGAAAGGAAAATCGATGAGATGAGAAAAGACATTAAAGAGATAATTGTAAGATACAAAGAGCTTGTCAACAGATTATCCCCTTCCTCATGTCAAGACACTTCTGGTAAGAATTCTAACTATGTCTCTTATTTTGATGACAGTAAATTTTATGATAATTTCTCATGTCAGACAGGATCCCTCTCTAAGACTAAGAGGAAAAGCAAACTTAACCAAAAACAAAAAACTCTTAATGAGCCTATGGCTCGTACTTGTGTTAATTAATCACAAGGTTCGAGAACTTACTCATAAAAAACCCTGTTGAGTAAGTTTGTGTTAAAAACAGGTATACTTGTTGCTTGCATCTGATAAGTTAGGCTATTTTCTTATCGTCCATAGCAAAACTTATGTTGACAGATCCGCCAAGAACAAGTATTGATTAAGTTGCATAGAGTCTTAAAATTTGTGTTCAGGTCATGTTTTCAAATGTTTGAAGGACTTTACTCCTTGGGAATTTGTTGTACTCGAATGGATTCCGTTCTGGCCCGAGTCAGCAGTTTATTTGAAACCCTAAATTGTTGTCCCCAAGGATAAAATATCCAACCTCTTAGGGTTACAAGTCACGTACGTGTACCTATGGTGGCTTTTGGATTTTCAAAGAATGTCTTCCTCCTCTTCTTGCTATGGTGGTTTCGGAAAAGGATTTCTTGACAAAAGTGTTGAAGTTGATTCCAGGAGGAAGAGAACATTTGTAGATTAAGATCATCCCAATGCTTCATGCTTCTTTGCTTATTCTCATGAAGATGTTGAGAAGGATGATATGATTTTTGCTGAAGTCCTTCATGACTTTCTTAAGTACTTTGGGGAAGCAAAACAACAGCTTGTTGATACTTTAAAAGGTCTTGATAAGGTGAAAACTGAGTTGGAAAAGGTTGTGTCTGACCTTGGTCTCATAAAATCTCAAATCAATGATCTTCGTAAAGAGAATCATCTCTCTGATGAAGCAGAGAAGGATGGCGTTCACAAGCTCGAAGATTCCATGTCTTGTGAGAATCCTGTACTGCCCATATCCCTATTCGCTGTCAGGAAAACGATGGAGTCTGATTCTCTCTAGCTTGTCTTTTTGTTGCCTAGTATATCTTCTTTTTGGTTTAGTTGGAAGAATAACTAGTGTTTTGAATAGCAATGATTGTGACTACACATAGTTATTTTTGTTTTCATCTTCTTATATTATTTTTTAGGTTTATTGGTTTTTAAATTCTAAAAATATTTGGAGGATGATATTATTGCAGTATTAATCTGTTTTGAAGTATTGCAATATTTTTATGGGATATGTGTTGTTTACGTCTGTGAACTTGAAGGTCCCATATTGCGTCAAAAGTAAAGTCGTTCATAAATTGATATTCATATTGATGAAAGGACGAATGGAATTTTGAAAATTACAAAAGTTATGCCTATGCAGTCATGTATTTGATGGAAAATAGGATAAAATCTTTTGTTTGACAAGGATAAAGTCTATTATGTCGTTATGATGGAAAATAGAATAGATCCTTGTATGTTATCCACGGTATTGATCTTCATTGATACATTTTGCTATGTTTTACCGTGAAGGCTCCATTGTGTGTCTTATATTGAGCACGATACAACTAATTCGATTATTCTTATTGGCTTTGTTGATTGTTCCATAAGATGTTATATGTTGAGCATTATGAACTAAATTAATCATCTTGGTTGGTTATTTAGTTATTTGCTCCGAAAGTCTTCTTTTGTCGAGCAAATCCTTTGACAATTAAATTGATTACATTTGTGATTAGTTTGGTTGTTTGTATTCCAATTAATTAATTATAAGTTCTCTTGTAATTAGTCTAGTTGAGTTTTCATATATTCCACAAGTTCTTGTGTTGAGTATATGAATGGCTATACAAATCATGTTCTATTGGTTAATATAGTCGTATATTCCGTAAGGTTTTTCCTTATGTTGAGTATGTGAACTATTAAGTTAGTCGTCTCCGTATGATTATCTTAGTCGTAGCTCCGTAAGTTTACTTATGTTGAGCACCTTCAATTAAATTGATCACTTTTGTGGTTTGATTTAGTTGCGTATTCCAATTAAATTAATCATGGGTTTTCTTGTGATTAATTTGGTTGAGTTTTGGATATAGCAAATCATTTCTATGGTTTTTGGTGTCCAATTTAAAAATTCTTCTTTTCTTTCGAAATTAAGGTCGCTCTTGTTGTTCTTTCGGGAATGACATAAAATGGGGGAGAGTTCTTTTGAACTTGTGCTTAATGGTAATATCTTGCGGGGTGTGCGACTGTGGAATTTTATAGGGGTTATCTTGTATCTTAAAACTCATTGATGAATGCATTTAGCTTCGGCTTTATGATTGCATCTAAATTAAGTTGGTATGTATTTTTCTTTTAGTCTATGAAATGTCTCTTGTGGAAATTTCATTATGATCCCGTTCTTGTACCTTTGCCAATTTTATGGACAAAAAGGGGGAGAAACATTGTAGTTCACACTACAAATACATATGGTTTTTGGATCATTGTGTAGGGGGGAGTGGTTTCCATGATCGAGATGGAGTATTGACTAAGGGGGAGCGATACATATCACCATAGTATTATTGTTAAAGTCGTGATACAATTGGACTTTGATGTTACATAATAATACTATGACACTGTATAATAATGATCGAGAATCTCGATTTCTCTCATTGTTATAGCTACGGATCTTCAACAACGGTGATGCTAAACTTACAACCTTTGGGATCATTGGAGTACTTGGAAGGACGAAGATTTCAGGGAACGTTGAAGATTAGACTATGAAATAGGAGCCACTAAAGTTTATCTTTTTTGTATTCCATATGTATTAATAGTTTTGTCACTAAAATTGACAAAGGGGGAGATTGTTAGAGCATAGCTCGGTCGACCTCGCATGCGTTGCTATCTCAAGCATGTTTGTCAATGTTAGTGATCAAAACTATAAGTCTTGATTTCTAGCCTACATAGCTAAGTCTCGTACTAGGATAGAAAAGTGTAGTTGAGCTCAAGGACTTCATGGCGATTCATCATACAACGACGAAGATCTACTCAAGGAACCGTGGAACTTCATCAACAAAAAGGTATGTGGAGACTTGAACTTATCTATCACTCAAAAGTCTATCTCTTCTATCTCCTACTTCTTATGAGACAAAAGTTGTGTGCTATATAAACTAGATCATACACATTTGATATTTCGAGCCGAGTATATCTCGCCTATCTATATCTCGAAATCATGTGTTGGTAAAGCGTTTCGCTTTGATCAAGTTTATCTTCACCTAGTGACGAAAGTCATGAAAAGTTTCAATTACTTTGAGAATTGCTCTGATGCGAAACGGTCTGTGAATAACGGCTATATAACATCCTCTGAGAATGTCCCAATGATTGTAATGATAGTTTAAATTACATAACCATGTATTCCTTAATCCGAAGTTTTCGAACTTTGTTGATTAAGAGAAACCGGAGGAATTGGCTTTGCCAAGTCCGCGAACTGAAGGAAGTTCTTGTACCGAGAATTTCTGCTGGGATTTTCCAAAAACTCGTTTGCGTGTAAGTCCACGAACTCAGTCCGCGAACTGGCAAAAGTCTCTTTGCCGAGATTTCTACTGAGTTTGGAAAACTCCACCAGTTGTCTTAAGTCCGCGAACTTGTTTGTGAGCTTAAGAGGTTATGATCTAAATATATGCTCTGAACCTGAAACTTAAATTACTAAGGAATGCTTTATGCAAACCGTGGCTATAAAGTTCATGAGCCGATTCCATCGAATCGAATCATCTTTGTTTCAATTGTGTCTTGTGTAGTTACATAAGATCTCATAGAAATTGAACAACTCTTTAACTAGTTCATTTGAGTCAATTGAACTAGTTATGGTGAAGAAGAACAAGGTTAATATGAAATGCTCATATGGTTAACCTTTTGGGTTACTATGTTGAACTAACATACACGTACACGTTTGGGAATGGTTTTCACGAACCCAGTAAACGTCTACCCAAGTGTGTGTGACAAGCTAAGTTTTCGATATAACAGTTGAAAAATATTAGCTTGAATCTAAATCTGGTTTTCATCTAACGGTGAATAAGGATTGCTTTGTAACTAAGGCAAAACCCTGATTTGAAGACTATATAAAGAAGACATCTAGCATTGTGCAAAACTAATCCCCAAATGTATGTGTGATACTAGTGCGCTCGCTAGAGTCGATTCTCCTTTAACCTTTGGTTTTCTTCTCTAAAACTAGGTTAACAACTTAAAGACTTCATGGGGATTGTGAAGCCAGACCGATACTACTTTTATCGTAGTTGTGTGATCTGATCTTGCATCTTCTATCGTACGAGTACAATCTTTGATTGGCTTGAGATCGTGAGAGTTCTCCGATAGGAAAGATAAAGAAGTCACAAACATCTTCATCTCACTGTTTGTGATTCCTCGACAAACTGCATGTGTAGTCAGGAAGGATTGTAGAGAGGTGATTGATTAATCTAGGTTGTTCTTCGGGAATATAAGACCGGATTATCAATTGGTTCATGTTCACCTTGATTTCATATCTTAAGACGGAACAAAACCTAGGGTTTATCTGTGGGAGACATATTTATCCTTTGGTAGACTTTTCTGTGTGAGACAAATTTGTTTATTATCAAGTCTGCGATTTTGGGTTGCAACAACTCTTAGTTGTGGATGAGATCAACTAAGGGAATCAAGTGCGCAGTATCCTGCTGGGATCAGAGGCGTAGGAATAAAATTGTACCTTGGATCGGCGGGAGACTGATTGGGGTTCAATTATAGTCCAGTCCGAGGTTAGTTTGCAGTAGGGTAGTATCTGTAGCGGCTTAATACATTGTGTATTCAATCTGGACTAGGTCCCGGGGTTTTTATGTATTTGCGGTTTCCTCGTTAACAAAATTTCTGGTGTCTATGTTATTTCTTTTCCGCATTATATTTTATATAATTGAAATAATACAGGTAGTGCGTTCGTGATCATCAATTGGAAATCCAACCTTTGGTTGTTGATTGATATTGATTGATCCTTGGACATTGGTCTTTGGTACCGTCCAAGTATTCCTTGTATTTGATAAAGACTCGCTATTGTTTTTAGCTTGAGTAAAAATCAAATCAAGAGAGAGATATTAACTCCTTGAGATACTTTTATCTAGATTGAGTCTGACTATCTAGTTGATTCTCTAGCAAAGTATTTCGGAGTTAGTCCATACAGATTGCTAAGCGAAATATTGGGTGGTGTTGTTAGACCCCCTCTTTTTCAATTGGTATCATAGCAGGAAAACACGTTTAAGACCTAACAAGTCCGTGTTTGTAGCGATCTGACTTTATGGACAGAGGTGTTATCTCTATTAACGTACCACCAGTCCTCGATGGCTCAAACTATCTATGGTGGAAAGTTGTTATGCACACTTTTCTTCAGTCACGTGACTTCCAATCATGGATATGTGTTGTGAATGGCTATGAGACTCCCGTTGTTATGGAAAGAGATGTTGTTGTACCAAAAGATTTATGTATGTACAATACTGCCGAGTTAGTTGCTGCAAGGCAAAACTCCGACGGGTTGAACGTCATCCTACATGTTGTTTCCCCAATTCTTAGACATCATGTGATCTCATGCACTACGTCTAAAGAAGCTTGGGATACTTTAGATAGCGTATTTGAAGGTAACCCCAGTGAAAAGGAAGCTAGGCTTCAAAACCTTAATTCCGAATGGGAAGACCTTTCTATGGCAGAAGAAGATTCGTTCGACGATTTTTATCACAAACTGTATGAAATTGTTAATGCATCATGTGCATTGGGTAGGACAATTCCTGAAAAGGAAATTGTGATGAAAATCCTTCGATCGCTGCCATCCAGATACGAATTTAAAAGACATGCCATCGTTGAAGGAAATAACCTTAATACTCTTTCACGAAACACACTAGTCGGAAAAATTAGAATTTTCGATCGAGAATATATGGCAAGAGACGATCATCATTTTCTTGGCAACCGTGTCACCTCTCCTGATCATAAATCTTGTCATCCAAAGTTGACGAAAGAGAAAAGTGAGAATTGCTTTATTTCTACATTGTCTTTGTTTATACAAAAACTTAAGAAGATCCTCAGACGTAGTAAAAGAAAGTCTCAAAAGGAAACTTCGTTAGTCAATAAGAATACCAAGAAGAGTCGTACTAATGAAACTGGTCTTATATGTGTTCAAGCCTCTTCGTAAAATCCTGAAACGGAGATAAGAGAGATAACTAAAGCATGGATGAATACTCTTGATTATTGTCCTAAGGAAATCTATGATTGCTCTCTCAGTATTTTCCTTCGTGACATGTCCGCCTGTGTTGGATCAACAAACCTCTCCTGATTTTGTGTTGAACTCCAGGAGTATCGGAAAAGAGTCTACCAAATCACTCCGTTCAGTTGAGTTCACCTCAGGATCATCTTAGAACGTCAAATCAAAAAAAGTCCTTCCTGGCCAACCGTAGTATGCTGAAAACAAAAAGGAAGTCTACCTTTCATCAAAAGGTGTTTTCAAAAACGGTGCAGAATTTGCAAAGATTTGCAGTCAAGTTTTCTAAAACTTTGATCACAATGGATAAGCAGAAACCTAGTGAAATGGGTGGTTTCTCTCTTTGCAAAGATTATCCCAGTCCAATCTTGGATTGGAGGCCTTTGCTCAGTAATCTTGTTGAAAAATGATTCTTGTGTTCTCTTCATCTTATACAAGAATCATAATATACAAGGGGACTGTAACATATTTTTTTGTGCCTTTTTTCAGGTCTTGTTCGTGAACGGCTTCAGCTTTTTGATAACCAACTTCTGTTAGGATTTGGTAAAAAGGGTGTTTCTGGGAATTCTACACCTGTATTCCTTTTAAAAGTCTCTACCTCTTCAGCACTCTCATTTCATCCTCTCTATCATGTCCTCCTCTAGTATTTCAAGTGAAGAAAGTGATGTATGGACAGTTCTATTTCCCTCAAAGAAGATTCGTTTCGATTATTCTGACAATGAGATGTGCTATAACAAACATGTCTCTTCTTCTGATGAGAACCCTTCTGTCTCTCAGTTTGATAAGCTCTCTCTAACCATGAATCTCGTTTTGGAACAAGTTCGTGCTCTTAAAAATGAACTTGAAGTGTCTTCCAAAAAACTTGAGGAGAAAATGGATAGTCTTTGATCAAGGATTGACCTAATCGAAGATGAGCTTGAAGAATATAGGGAATACGAGAAGAATATTCAAGGTAAGTGAAATGATTGATAAGAATAATAGATACCTAGTATGTCTTCTTTTTGGATTAGTTGGAAGAATAACTAGTGCTTTGAATAGCGATGATTGTGACTACACATAGCTATTTTTGTTTTCATCTTCTTATGTTATTTTTTAGGTTTATTGGAGTATGATGTTTATTGCAGTATTTTAATGGTTTGTGATATTGCAATATTTTTATGGGATATGTATTGTTTACGTCTGTGAACTTGAAGGTCCCATATTGCAGTCAAAAGTAAAGTCGTTCATGAATCGGTATTCGTATTGATGAAAGGACGAATGGACTTTTGACATATACAAAAGTTATGCCTGTGCAATCATGTATTTGATGGAAAACAGGATAAAATCTTTTTTTGAACAAGGATAAAGCCTATTATGTCGTTATGATGGAAAATTGTAGATGGTGGATTTTCGACAAAGGCTAAAATTGTAAACTCATAATTATACGATGTTCTGATTCAACAATCAGACATGAGTATCGAGACACGGCTCTCTTATCGAATTCTCAACGGATAGTACTTTCTCTCAGAGTACATGTGGATATGTAGTCTCACGACCGGACAACGGCATATCTCAGGAATACTGAATACTTTCAGTGATTATTTCTATATAGCATCACGTGATGGACGACTCCTAGACAGCTTGCACTGCTAGTATAGAGCGATAACGTCTTCAGGAACAAACAACGAGTTTACCCTGACTATATAAAGGATATGACTTACCGACAAGCTCATATCGGGATGATTAATGCTCCTAGACAGCTTGCTCTGCTAGTATAGAGCCAGAAAGTTAATTATTCCTAATTACAATCGCTCTTATTCCATGGTCGAATCCACGACTGGTCCCATGGAATGACAATAACAATTGTTCTGATTCTATGATCGAATCCACAGCTTGATCTCATAGAATATCAATAACTATATTATCTCATTACTCCGATTTCATGATCGAATCCACAACTGGTCTCATAAATGGTAATAGATAAACCTTAATTACTCTGATTCTATGGTCGAATCTACAATCCCATGGAATGGTAATGCTCACTTTATTATTCTGAATTCGTAGTCGAATCCTCAGCTGTTCCTATGAATTAATAATAAACATCTTATTACTCAGTTTTGTGAATTATTCTCCACTGAATTCCACAATTAGTAATAAATAATCAACAACCGGGCGTTTGAGCTACCTCTAAGTAAGCCCCGATTCAAATGGTGAAGGTGTATTCAACGATGATACACTAACAGTCACCGCACGAACGAGTATTTCAAAAATACAACGAAACGATGAACCTATGCAAAATAGAGAAGAAAATAATAAATAATTAAAAATATTGACCAGGGTGCTGGGAGCACGGACACACGACCAACCAACCGTGTCGTGGTCAATCCCACGCCAGTTTTATATTTTTAATGCATTTTTATTATTTTTCATGATTTGATGAAAATTCTCTCATTTTATCAAATTTCCTTCATCTCGAGGAAACTCCTCGGTTTCATGGTACTTCCATAAATCCATAAAAAATAATATAAAATTAAGGAAAGGAGTGTGGGGCGTGACCATTGGCCAACCGGCCATGCCTTGGTCCCAACCGGCCCCACACCCACGGTTCCTTATTATTTTATTATTATAATTATTATTTCTCTAATTTCATGAAAAACTCCTTGATTTCATGGTATTTTTGCACAAATCATCAAATAATAATAAAATAAAATAAATTATGAAAACTTGTGGGACTGGGCCTTGGCCGGCCGACCATGCCCTAGCCGGTCCCACACGCCCCTTTGTTTTATTATTTTATTATTATTAGTTTTCCTTGAATTCATCAAATTCCTTGATTTCATGGTATTTCTCTCAAATTAGGAAAAATTCCCTCAAATCATCAAAATACATAAAAATATTAAAATAAATAGGGAAACTCGTGGGACCGGGCCCTAGCCGGCCGGCCATGCCTTCCACGGTCCCACACGCCCTTGTTTTATTATTTTAATATTTTTTGCTTCCTTGAACTCATGAAAACTCCTTCAATTCATGGAAACTCCCAAAATTCATCAAATTTCTCAAAATTCATGAAGTTTTCATAAAATCATCAAAATATTATAAAATTAAGGAAAAGGCACCACGGGACCGTGGTCACGACCGGCCGACCATGCCTTGAACACGGCGGTCCCACGCCTCCTCATTTCTTATTTTATAATTATTTTTCATCATCTAATGGTGTTTTCCTCAGTTTCGTCGAAACCCTAATTTTGGCATATTTTCTCGAATGGATGCTCAATTGCACGCCAGAAAATATCAAAATTCTCAGGACTGAGAAGCGGACGCCTTGGGGACACGAGCACGCTATCTTGACCGACCAAGATTGGCTCTTTGGCTCACGGAAGCCGGTCCCATCAATTTTCACAAGTTTTGACCTAATTTGCACAATTGCTCGTATTAAGTCCAAAACTCTCCCAAAACACTTTGGATTTTCATGAAGTGATCGTCAGGCGGTCACGGGACAATCCATGGCCGGTTTCACGACTCCATGGTCGGTCCCTCGCCTCGTCATAATTAATTAGGTTTTTTCACCTAAGGCTCAGACGAGCATTTTTGAATAAATGATTAAGCCAGCATTTAATCATTCTTCCACCAAAAAACCGTCAACTCTTCAGGAGTTCTTCGTATTTTCTCACGTGAGCATATGGAAACTACATGGTTGATCCACGGTCCCATGTAATCGCTCCCTCCTTCGTACCATGGTTGAAATTCTGACGAACCATGAATTGATCATCAATTGATCAAATTAGGGTTTCTGAATCCAAGGATCATCATTCCATATTCTAACCTTAATAATTTTATGACGACCTCATGGTCATTAATTTTATTAATTATGCTCGGTTCAATGACCAGTATTCTAATCAATATTTTTGGTACGCTGCCAATAATCCATCAGACGAGCAACACATGCTCAGACGATCAAATATTCAACAATTCATCACATGATCAACACTTGCTCAGATGATAAATATTTGTTCAAACCAAGGAATATTGGTTCAACAACAAATATTCAACGATCCATCGAATGAGCAATACTTGCTCACTTCATCGTAAGAACTATACCTCTGTCTCACGACATGTTCAATTCGCGAGTTTCAGAACATCATGTTCAACTCAACGGCTACATGGACTCATCGTCCCATCAAACCACGAAGTCATCAATTGACTAACAAACCACGAGACGTAAATCGTGTCACTTGGGGGGATATCACTTAGGGTTTTGGTCTGGCGGTCTACGACACGTGTGTTCAAACACACGATGGAATGTGAGCAAGTCGTGCAATCAGTTGAAGGAATTCACGAGGTAGTGGGTGGAAAATCGACCAAGTCTCCACACGTTGAGCAACTGGTTTCAAAAACGATCTCCACTTCCCCACTCCTTGATTCTATCAACTGTCACACTTCATGGAATCATGGTGTCTACAATTCCAGCAATATAAATAAGTCTCTGAATCATTATTGAATCATCATCAGTATCATCAATCTCACGTCAAAACTGACAACACGAGATCATCAACTCATCAGTTGAGCAACTACTCTCAATTGAGAAATTTCAATCACTCATAGCTTATCGTATTCAGAATTCACACACCCACAATCTTTGATTACCATCGATTCCACACATTTCTCAGCTTCCTTCCTACAGATCAACCCATCCTCTCTTGCGACCGAATTTACTCTGGAACGGTCATTGTCTTGATTTAGGCCGGAGTATTACATATTGGTCTCTCGAATCTAAAGCACCCCCTTTGCAGCGGTGCATCTGTGTGAGGTTTAACATTTCGCTCGGTTCGAGGAGTCTCCTCCGTACGGTCGTCTCCTCAATTCCTTAAAAACCAGCAAATCGTTTTTCCCCATCTACAGATTGGCGACCACAGTGGGAGATTAATCTCTCGGTTGCAATCTAACAGTCTCACAATATGGTTGGTCTTAGGACTAATTAAACTAATTTAGATCAGGATATTTCAAACGGCAAAATTCCTCATGTTACATCTGGCGGCATGAAAGGCAGAGGGATTCCGACTTTGGCAGAGTTGGCTCAAATCCTAGAGGTCCATACCAGGAACATGGACCTGATGAAGGAGACGATAAACCACATCCTCGAATTTCTCATCAAATTAACATCCGAGTTAGGCGGTACCTCCGCTCCAGAAGTCTCAACACCGGGGACTGAAGCGTCATCTGACCCTCGAATCAACAGCTTCACCACATACGAGAAGCCGGTGGAACAAGAGGTCACACATTTGATCGAAAATCTATGTGAACTCCTGCACTTCTCCAGGGATCAGCGCACATACACATTTTCAGCACTCAACCAGATATCATCCAGCGTGCAAATAACGCCACCAACACCATCAGTTGAAGAAGTCTCCCTAGTGCCTGAGCATTCGATCGACAACATCTCTTTTGTATAAGAAGATCGCATGACGGATGAAGGACACAACCAAGCATTGTATGTCACTGGTTTCATCAAAGGCACCGAATTTAGAAGAGCTCTTGTTGACACCGGTGCTTCTACCAACATCGTCACCATGAAGACTCTCAAGATGGCCAAGTTCCCACAAGGTAAAATCGTTCTCTATCCCATCCTAATGACATGATTTGAAGGAAATCAAAGCCATACATATGGATATGCATACATAGATTTGAGGGTGGGGCCGATTCGATCGAAAACGAAGTTTCATGTGATCGAGCAAGCACCTGACTACCATATAATACTGGGACGCCCATGGCTCCATGATAACAAGGTGGTTCCTTCAACATACCATCAATGCATGAAGGCCCTGCTCGACAATGAATCGTTCGCATTCCGGCTTCATCATCTCCTTATGCTCCCGTATATGATACTGAGTTCCTTGAATCTCAAAAAGGCATCCCGGAACCTCCAAGCAGGATTCACAGTACTCCACTTCCAAGCTGGAAGATTATCGAGAGGGCTGATAACGATCCGTCATCCTCAGCTGCTAAAATGATCAAGTTACCTACTACACCGACTAAACACCATAATGATCAAGTCTCATCTCCAGGGACAAACTTCAATACCGATCGAGATGTAGAAGGGAGAGTCATTTATCGCCGACGGAAAGATTAGCAATTAATCGGGGAGAACGATGAAAAGTCTCCCCACCATGAAGAATCGTGTCGGAGTGAGCAATCACTTGAAGAAGTCCAAGATGCCCCACGACAACTACAGGACGGCACTGACTCTACCACTGACGATCTTGAAACAATCAACATTGGGACTGAAGACGATCCAAAGCCAATCCTGATCAGTTCAGCGCTATCACCATAGGAGCGGACCGAGATGGTGAAATTATTAAAAGAATATCAAGATGTCTTCGCCTGGACGTACGAAGAAATGCCGGGTCTGGATGACAAACTCGTCACCCATCACCTGCACATCGTCCCTGGTTTCAAAGCTGTCAAACAACCTCCCAGACAATTTAGACACGAAGTCGAGGAGCAAATCAAGGTCGAAATCCAGAAACTGTTGGCAGCAGGGTTCATCAAACCTATTGTTCATCCAACGTGGCTAGCAAATGTGGTACCTGTTAAGAAGAAAAATGGTCAAATCAGATGTTGTGTCGACTTCAGGAACTTGAATAAATGTTGTCCAAAGGATGATTTTCCTCTACCCAACATTGACATGCTCTTCGATGCAACCAGTGGTCACGATATGTTCTCATACATGGACGGATATAGTGGGTACAACCAGATCAAGATGTATGAACATGACGCCAACAAGACTGCGTTCCGTATTCCCATTGGGAATTTTCACTACACTGTGATGCCCTTTGGATTAAAGAATGCTGGTGCCACCTATCAACGAGCCATGACTGCCATATTCCACGACATGATGCACAAGCAAGTAGAAGACTATGTTGATGATGTGGTGGTAAAATCGAAGACTCGAGTATCTCATCTCGAAGTTCTAAGGCAGGTATTTGAAAGGTGCAAAGAATACAAATTAAAAATGAATCCTTTAAAGTGCGCATTCGGAGTTTCTTCCGGAAAATTCTTAGGATTCCTGGTCACGGCTGAAGGGATCAAAGTCGACCCCGACAAGGCAAAAGATATTACCACCATGCCTCCTCCATGTACCATGGAGGAACTACAGAGCTTTATGGGCAATGTAAATTATATTCGACGCTTCATTCCTGGATTAGCTCAACTCATTGCTTCGTTCACACCTCTGCTGAAGAAAGGAGCAAGCTTCACCTGGACAGTTGTTCAACAAGAAGCTTTCCATAAAATACAACAAATATTATTGTCACCAGCCGTCATGAGGTCTCCAGTGCAGGGACGAGCTCTGATTCTGTACACAGCCTCCAGTGACGTCGCCATCGGCGCGCTCCTCGCTCAGGAAGATGACGAAGGCATCGAACGACCGATTTACTACTTCAGCCGCACAATGAGAGATGCTCAACTCCGATATCCAAAGGCCGAAAGGGAAAGCCTGGCATTGGTACATACAATCCAGAAGTTCAGACATTACTTACTATCTAACAGGGTCGTACTCATCTCCAAAGATGATCCCATAAAGTTCTTGCTATCAAATCCAGCCTTGATAGGAAGACCAGCGAAGTGGCTACTCCAGATGTCGGAATTTGACATAGCTTGCACGCCACCTAAATCCATCAAAGGTCAAGCGGTCGCAGACTTGCTCGCCGCTTTTCCAGGGGAAGACACAACAACACTACATGAAGAAGTACCCGGCGAATTCCTAGACATCTTGGTCATCAAGGAAGAAACATGGATTCTATACTTTGATGGATCTGCCACCCCTAGTAATGACACCAGAGGAGCGGGCATAGTGCTGGTGTCTCCATATAGTGAAGTTTTCTCACATTCGTTCAAGTTGGATTTCCACTACACCAACAACTCAGCGGAATATGAAGCCTTCCTATTAGGATTATCCTTGGCCAAGCAAGCAGGAGAAACACACCTCGAGATAAGGGGAGATTCGAAATTATTGTTCAACTAGATGAATGGAACGTATTCTCTCAAAGAAATCACACTTGCTCCATTCAGAACTGAAGCTCAATGACTGTTGACCTATTTTACTGACGCAACGATCGTTCATACTGGACGGACTAACAATAGGCATGCTGATTGCCTAGAAACTCTCGCCTCCAAGCTGCAATTCGAAGGAGCACAGAAAACGATCACTGTACACAGACGTACGGTATCATCAACTTGGCTCACTCAGATCGAAGACATTCCAGCGAACAATTGGCGAGCACCCATCATTGAATTGAGCAGCTCTATTTCAGAAGGCCAAGTCAGCCTCAAGGAATTGAAAAACTACTTATTGCTTCATAGAGGGTTATACTATCAAAACCATGATGGATCTCTATCACGATGTCTTGGGAACGACGAAGCGGAAGAACAGCTCAAGCGCATACATGAGGAAGTTTATGGGCAAACGTTAGTGGTAACACTTTACAGAAAGCTTCAAAGAATGAGGTACTACTGGCCATCCATGGAGACTCAATCGAGAGATTTACAAGGATCTTTTCCTGATTGCCAAACACCTCCTCATCACTTAGAGGTTTTGACGATCCACCATATTGGGGCTGGAGGGAGCCTTACATCAAATACCTCCGGGACAACGAACTAACACTGGAAAAGAAGCAAGCAGTCAAACTCATTCAGAAATCTAAGAGATTTGCCCATCTCGATGGGATCTTATACCGCAAAAGCTTTTACTAAGGTTCTTAGACGAACATGAAATCCCTACAATCCTGAAGGAAGTACATGATGGGGAATATCAAGGAAAGAAGAAACTATTTCTTCAAATTCATGAGAAATATTATTGGCCAACCATGGAGGATGATGCAGCCGCACACGTTCAGAGGTGTCACCAATGCCAAACTCATGGTAATCTCATCCACACTCCTTGTCTCCCATTGAATTCTGTGAATAGTTTGTGGCCTTTCTACATCTGGGGACTAGATATCATTGGGAAGATCAATCCAGCATCTTCAAAACAACATGAATACATCATCACTGCGACAGAGTACTTCACCAAGTGGGTCGAAGCTATTCCTCTTCGAAGCACCACTGGAGTTACGATTGCCGCCTTCATCAAAGAGCACATAATATGCAGATTCGGAATTCCTAAGCATATCATCACAGATAACGGAACTCCTTTTGACAATCAAGATGTTGAGAAGCTGCTCAATAAATATGGGATCAAACAAATCTTCTCCACGCCTTACTATCCACAAGGAAATGGTCAAGCAGAAAGTACCAACAAGACTTTGGTCAGGATTATCAGTCGGACGATTCATGAAAATCCTCGATCATGGCATGAGCAATTACTCATGGCTCTATGGGCTTACATAACTGCACCAAGGAACTCGATCGGTACTTCTCCATATTCCCTTGTCTATGGATCCGATGCCATACTTCTAGCATAAATCAAAGTTCCCTCAGCCAGGATTGCAACGTCCAGTGGTGTACAATGGGATGAGGCCGAAATCTCCAGATCAAGAATCGCTGAGCTAGATATGCTGGAATCAAGGAGGACCAAGGTGGAAAATATGTAGAAGCTTACAAACAGAGGATCTCCAGAGCCTACAACAAAATGGTAAGACCTCGAACATTTCAAGTAGGAGATTTGGTATTAAAGACGACAAAGCACATTCAACAAGACATGTCCGCTTCTAAGTTCTCTCCTAAATGGGAAGGGCCATATGTTGTTATCAAAGCAGTGTCTAGCGAATACTACAAAATTTTAGCAATCAATGGAGTAAAGGAAGGAAACATCATCAATGACAAATGGCTCAAAGCTTATTATGCCTGATCCATGAAACAAACTACCTCTTCATCATTTCAAGCATTTTCAAAAATGTAATTTCATTCCTCCAAAGAGCATACGAATGCTCCTTTGTTCATTAAACATTTCATAAATGAACAAAATTCGTTCATACCATGATCAACTGTTTCACCTAACTAGAAACTCAGATTTACTCAAAAAACAACAACCACAAATGCTCACTCAGAGCAAACCATTTAGCAACGGATAATCCCTGTAAGAAGCCTCGTCAAGCTTCTTCTGAAAAATCTTGGTCTTTGCCTTCAATTCTTTGACTGCTTTCTCAACCCTTGCCGACTCCAGAGCCAGTATCCTCTCCTCATCCAGTAAAGCTGCATTCATGGAAATTGCATCAGCAGCCTCTGCTGCCTTATGAACCTTAATTATCTCAAGACGACGACGGAGCCAGCTTACATTGAATCGCAATATCTCACAATTCGAGATCATTTCATCCCATTGGTGCAGATCATGGTTTTTGACGTCTCGCAAGTGCATCTGATTCATTTCCTCGATGATCGGCAATAACCCCGCTACCGTGGTTAAAAGGGTTGGAAGAAAACCTTTCCACACTTCTGTGGTGGCAATGTGACCATACTTCTTCCAGATCTTGGTGTACAGAGATACATGACATTTGGGAACCACGAATCCGCTGACCATTTCATTGTCTGGGAAGGTATTAATCAATGGGGCTTCGAATAAAAGTCCAGCGGTTGGGTATTCACGAGCATGGACACCGTCTCTGGTCTCCACGGATCCTACAAAATCTTCACATGCCTGGTTACTGCTTTCATCAACCTCAACCACGGTCACAGACTTTCCACTCTTTCTTCGTCTAGCATCGACGATGACATGGAAATCCGCCTACGATGAAATAAAGGAGTGTTAATCCCGGGACTCAGTATAATCTCAAGAGTCATAGGTTTACTTACAGACGATCCAGCTTCAGCACGAGCCGATCCATATCGGGCAGGAGCTCTAACAGTCCGCTTAGGCCTTGCATTATGAGGAGTAGCATTCTTCTTACAGTCCTACGACAAATCATTCTCTTGTGATCAACAATCTCGATTGAACAGAGACAAGAAAGGAGAAGAAGAAGAAGTGCATAATTTACTGAGATAGACGATGCTATTTCACGCTTCGATTGAAGATCATCTTGAGAAGAAATGTTATTGCTCGACATGGCGGCAAGAGGGTAGGATCAAAACTTCTATGCACGATGAAGCTAACTCAGGAATGGAAGAAATATTTGCGTGGATCATATATTTGGAGTCTTGAAGATATATATATGAGGCGATAGTCATACAGTCAACTCAATTACGAGTTTCAATGAAACCCTAGGCTTCAAGGATCGATACCAAAGACGTGGAGGAAAATAACACACTGGGGACTGAACATCACGGTCAAAGGATGGGCCACGCGGCCTTGTACATGTCATGAATTCTCAGCCGTGTTATGTTACTTCTCGTGAAATCGACAAGTCATAATGAATTTGGATATATGGACATTGGTCCATGTCATGGATAAGAAGAAATCGATGTTAACAAAATGTTCATCATTCAGAAGAAAAGTCTAATTGAAGTAAAGTCTTTAAACAGTCAAAAGAAAGATATCCACTATGAAGACTAAAAAGGGAACGCTCTACCATCTACAAGAAGATGGAAGTAAAACCACTCGTCGGACTCATCCGAATTGTCAACTTCATCGTCACTGCCCTTCTCGGAATCATCTTCTTCAGAGTCACTGTCAGGATCATTGGTGAAGTCCGGTGGACGGAAGATAACATCATCATCTGAATCCGAATTATCTTCTGCCGCAGCTTCAGCTTCAATTTTCTTCATCGTCCTCCGATGTTCTTTTTCATATCGATCAGGCTTAATGTAACGCTAGCCTTCGATTTCTCCCTTTCCTGGGTAACCCTAGCCTTCAATTTCTCTACAGGAGCGTCGGAATCCTCATCAGAAGAGCCAGAGGAATATCAGTAATCATAGTTGTTGTTACTGTTGGTCGACATTTTCTGGAACCGGAAGATCAAAGATTACTACTATGTAAACAAACCAACATCAGCAAAAATGGTAACTCTTAACTCTTATCTTTTATACTTCCACTAACAATAGTGATAGTAATACTATAGTTAACGCCTCAAAATCGTTCGTCTCTTCGAAAACTGCAAAAAACGAACGAAACTTTATTAATTTCAAAACTGATTTTTCATAAAATCACGGACACAATTTTCATAATATGAACATTCACACAACTGACCTATGAAGTTTACAACAATAAAATATTTCATCATAAATATATTGTCTATCTTCGAAGGTTCCTCAAAACCCACGTTTCTGATTTTCGAAAAAACAGCGATTAATGCAACATTGCTTACATGAATTCTCAAGAATTTTATCTAATGAAAACAAATTCATGCAAATAAAATATACCATCATATTTTACACAATATATGTCACGGCCGCATATATATAAAAAAAATATATATTCCTTCGTATCGTCGTTATTTGTCTTTAAAACGAAGGTTTACTTCAAAAAATATTGTGAAAGCTCACATCTCATACATATGATAAAGTTTTGTATTTACATGAAAGCTCATAAGAAAAATTTTATCACTGGACACATGTTCATCATACATATTTTCCTTCGTGTCATCGTTATTTGTCTTTAAAACGAAGGATTATTCCGATTTCATGAAAATTCACTTCTTTTATGATAAAACCTTGGTACACATGAAAACTCATAAAATAAGTTTTATCACTGGACCTAGGTTCATATTAAAAAAAAATCTCTCCTAAATCAGGGATTATAGTTAGTTTTCAAAACTAACGATCGAACGAACATACGTTTTCAAAAACGAGGGTTTTTCATAAAACTCACACTAATATGCACACATGTATATAACTTCATCATGATCAAAACATGAACAACTCATGAGGATCATAAACATCAGCAAAAAAAAAAAAAAAAAAAAAAAACGTACCTGATCGGCCGGAATTTGGTCGGCGGCGACGGTGCTGATCACGGGGGTCTTCTCCTGCTGCTGGCGTGAAGGAGCTGAGACGGTGGAGAACTAGTCGTGGAAAAAAAAGGATTAATCCCTTTTATATCAATTTTATTTCCAAAACCTAATTTTCTAAGGATTTCCTTATTAGGCCCGACCCGCGAATCCTAACCGACCACGGACTCGTCGTCCAAACCAGCGGTTCAACACCAATTTATGCTCATCAAACGACGCTCCAATCATGACATTGAAGCTTTCATCAAGTCGTGGTTTGCTCATGCTCTCTAAATCCGGTAACGTCTCAACTTATGACTAAGTTCAATCACTGGTATTATTATTTATGGCTGGAAAATCACCATTTAATGCTGACTGAGGAACACAGCTTTCCTCAGTAAGCAGGGGACTTAATGTAGATGGTGGATTTTCGACAAAGGCTAAAATTGTAAACTCATAATTATACGATGCTCTGATTCAGCAATCAGACGTGAGTATCGAGACACGGCTCTCTTATCGAATTCTCAACGGAGAGTACTTTCTCTCAGAGTACATGTGGATATGTAGTCTCACGACCGGACAACGGCATATCTCAGGAATACTGAATACTTTCAGTGATTATTTCTATATAGCATCACGTGATGGACGGCTCCTAGACAGCTTGCTCTGCTAGTATAGAGCGATAACGTCTTCAGGAACAAACAACGAGTTTACCCTGACTATATAAAGGATATGACTTACCGACAAGCTCATATCGGGATGATTAATGCTCCTAGACAGCTTGCTCTGCTAGTATAGAGCCAGAAAGTTAATTATTCCTAATTAAAATCGCTCATATTCCATGGTCGAATCCACGACTGGTCCCATGGAATGACAATAACAATTGTTCTGATTCTATGATCGAATCCACAGCTTGATCTCATAGAATAGCAATAACTATATTATCTCATTACTCCGATTTCATGATCGAATCCACGACTGGTCTCATAAATGGTAATAGATAAACCTTAATTACTCTGATTCTATGGTCGAATCTACAATCCCATGGAATGGTAATGCGCACTTTATTATTCTGAATTCGTAGTCGAATCCTCAGCTGTTCCTATGAATTAATAATAAACATCTTATTACCCAGTTTTGTGAATTATTCTCCACTGAATTCCACAATTAGTAATAAATAATCAACAACCGGGCGTTTGAGCTACCTCTAAGTAAGCCCCGATTCAAATGGTGAAGGTGTATTCAACGATGATACACTAACAGTCACCGCACGAACGAGTATTTCAAAAATACAATGAAACGATGAACCTATGCAAAATAGAGAAGAAAATAATAAATAATTAAAAATATTGACCAGGGTGCTGGGAGCACGGACACACGACCAACCGACCGTGTCATGGTCAATCCCACTCCAGTTTTATATTTTTAATGCATTTTTATTATTTTTCATAATTTGATGAAAATTCTCTCATTTTATCAAATTTCCTTCATCTCGAGGAAACTCCTCGGTTTCATGGTACTTCCATAAATCCATAAAAAATAATATAAAATTAAGGAAAGGAGTGTGGGGCGTGACCATTGGCCAACCGGCCATGCCTTGGTCCCAACCGGCCCCACACCCACGGTTCCTAATTTTATTATTATTATTATTATTATTATTATTATTATTATTATTATTATTATTTCTCTAATTTCATGAAAAAACTCCTTGATTTCATGGTATTTTTGCACAAATCATCAAATAATAATAAAATAAAATAAATTATGAAAACTTGTGGGACCAGGCCTTGGCCGGCCTGCCATGCCCTAGTCGGTCCCAGACGCCCCTTTGTTTTATTATTTTATTATTATTAGTTTTCCTTAAATTCGTCAAATTCCTTGATTTCATGGTATTTCTCTCAAATTAGGAAAAATTCCCTCAAATCATCAAAATACTTAAAAATATTTAAAAAATAGGGAAACTCGTGGGACCGGGCCCTAGCCGGCCGGCCATGCCTTCCACTGTCCCACACGCCCTTGTTTTATTATTTTAATATTTTTTGCTTCCTTGAACTCATGAAAACTTCTTAAATTCATGGAAACTCCCAAAATTCATCAAATTTCTCAAAATTCATGAATTTTTCATAAAATCATCAAAATATTATAAAATTAAGGAAAAGGCACCACGAGACCGTGGTCACGACCGGCCTACCATGCCTTGACCACGGCGGTCCCACGCCACCTCATTCCTTATTATATAATTATTTTTCATCATCTCATGGTGTTTTCCTCAGTTTCGTCGAAACCCTAATTTTGGCATATTTTCTCGAATGGATGCTCAATTGCATGCCAGAAAATATCAAAATTCTTAGGACTGAGAAGCGGACGCCTTGGGGACACGAGCACGCTATCTTGACCGACCAAGATTGGCTCTTTGGCTCACGGAAGCCGGTCCCATCAATTTTCACAAGTTTTGACCTAATTTGCACAATTGCTCGTATTAAGTCCAAAACTCTCCCAAAACACTTTGGATTTTCATGAAGTGATCGTCAGGAGGTCACGGAACAACCCAGAGCCGGTTTCACGACTCCATGGTTGGTCCCTCGCCTCGTCATAATTAATTAAGTTTTCTCACCTAAGGCTCAGACGAGCATTTTTGAATAAATGATTAAGCCAACATTTAATCATTCTTCCACCAACAAATCGTCAACTCTTCAGGAGTTCTTCGTATTTGCTCACGTGAGCATATGGACACTACCTGGTTGATCCACGGTCCCATGTAAGCTCTCCCTCCTTCGTCCCATGGTTGAAATTCTGACGAACCATGAATTGATCATCAATTGATCAAATTAGGGTTTCTGAATCCAAGGATCATCATTCCAGATTCTAACCTTAATAATTTTATGACGACCTCATGGTCATTAATTTTATTAATTATGCTCGGTTCAATGACCAGTATTCTAATTAATATTTTTGGTACGCTGCCAATAATCCATCAGACGAGCAACACATGCTCAGACGATCAAATATTCAACAATTCATCACATGAGCAACACTTGCTCAGATGATAAATATTTGTTCAAACCAAGGAATATTGGTTCAACAATCAATATTCAACGATCCATCGAATGAGCAATACTTGTTCACTTCATCGTAAGAACTATACCTCTGTCTCATGACATGTTCAACTCAACGACTACATGGACTCATCGTCCCATCAAACCTCGAAGTCATCAATTGACTAACAAACCACGAGACGTCAATCGTGTCACTTGGGGGGATATCATTTAGGGTTTTGGTCTGGCGGTCTACGGCACGTGTGTTCAAACACACGATGGAATGTGAGCAAGTCGTGCAATCAGTTGAAGGAATTCACGAGGTAGTGGGTGGAAAATCGACCAAGTCTCCACACGTTGGGCAACTGGTTTCAAACACGATCTCCACTTCCCCACTCCTTGATTATATCAACTATCACACTTCATGGAATCATGGTGTCTAGAATTCCAGCAATATAAATAAGTCTATGAATCATGATTGAATCATCATCAGTATCATCAATCTCACGTCAAAACTGACAACACGAGATCATCAACTCATCAATTGAGCAACTACTCTCAATTGAGCAATTTCAATTACTCAGAGCTTATCGTATTCAGAATTCACACACCCATAATCTTTGATTACCATCGATTCCACACATTTCTCAGCTTCCCTCCTACAGATCAACCCATCCTCTCTTGTGACCGAATTTACTCTGGAACGGTCATTGTCTTGATTTAGGCCGGAGTATTACAGATTGATCTCTCGAATCTAAAGCACCCCCTTTGCAGCGGTGCATCTGTGTGAGTTTTAACATTTTGCTCGGTTCGAGGAGTCTCCTCCGTACGGTCTTCTCCTCAATTCTTTAAAAACCAGCAAATCGTTTTTCCCCATCTACAAAAATAGAATAGATCCTTGTATGTTATCCACGGTATAGATCTTCATTGATCCATTTTATTATGTTTTCCCGTGAAGGCTCCATTGTGTGTTTTATGTTGAGCACCTTACAACTAAGTCGATTTACCTTGGCTTTGTTGGTTGTTCCATAAGATGTTATATGTCGAGCATTAGAAACTAAATTAATCAACTAGTTTGGTCATTTAGTTAGTACTCCATAAGTCTTCTTTATTATGTTGAGTACATGTACGGTTAAGATTGTCATATTCTGTGATGAACTTAGTCGGGGTTCCATAAGTTATCTTATGTTGAGCCCAAAATAATTAAATTGATTACTTCGGTGATTAATTTGGTTGTTTATATTCCAATTAGATTAATTATAGGTTCTCTTGTAATTAACCTAGTTGAGTTTTCATATATTCCACAAGTTCTTGTGTTGAGTATATGAAAGACTACACTATCATGTTCTTTGGTTAATGTAGTCATATATTCCGTAAGGGTTTCCTTATGTTGAGTATTTGAACGGTTAAGTTAGTCATCTCCGTGTGACTAACTTAGTCGTAGCTCCGTGAGTTTACTTATGTTGAGCACTTTCAATTAAATTGATCACTTTCGTGGTTTGATTTAGTTGTGTATTCCAATTGAATTAATCATGGGTTTACTTGTGGTTAAGTTGGTTGAGCTTTGGATATAGAAAATCATTCCTATGGTTTTTGGTGTCCAATAAAAAATCCTTCTTTTCTTTCGAAATTAAGGTCTCTCTTGTTGTTCTCTCGGGAATGACATCAAATGGGGGAGAGTTCTTTTGAACTTGTGCTTAATGGTAATATCTTGCGGAGAGTGCGGCTGTGGAATTTTATAGGGGTTATCTTGCATCTTAAAACTCCTTGATGAATGTTGTTAGCTTCGGTTATTAGATTGCATCTAAATTAAGTTGGTATGTATTTTTCTTTTGGTCATGAAATGTCTCTTGTGGAAATTTCATTATGATCCCATTCTTGTACCTTTGCCAATTTTATTGACAAAAAGGGGGAGAAATATTGTAGTTCACATTACAAATACATATGGTTTTTGGATAATTATGTAAAGGGGAGTGGTTTCCATGATCGAGATGGAGTATTGACTAAGGGGGAGTAATACATATCACCTTAGTATTATTGTTAAATTCGTGATGCAATTGGACTTTGATAGTACTATGACACTGTATAATAATGATCGAGAATCTCGATTTCTCTCATTGTTATAGCTACGGATATTCAACAACGATGGTGCTAAGCTTACAACCTTTGGGATCATTGGAGTACTTGGAAGGACGAAGATTTCAAGGAATGTTGAAAATTAGACTATGGAATAGGAGCCACTAAAGTTTATCTTTTTTGTATTCCATATGTATTAATAGTTTTGTCACTAAAAAAATTGACAAAGGGGGATTTTGTTAGAGCATAGCTCGGTCAACCTCGCATGCATTGCTATCTCAAGCATGTTTGTCAATGTTAGTGATCAAAACTATAAGTCTTTATTTCTAGCCTACATAGCTAAGTCTCGGACTAGGATAGAAAAGTGTAGTTGATCTCAAGGACTTCATGGTGATTCATCATACAACGACGAAGATATATACAAGGAACCGTGGAACTTCATCAACAAAAAGGTATGTGGAGACTTGAACTTATCTATCACTCAAAAGTCTATCTCTTCTATCTCCTACCTCTTATGAGACAAAAGTCGTATGCTATATAGACTAGATCATACACAATTGACATT
Source organism: Papaver somniferum (assembly GCF_003573695.1). Lineage (NCBI taxonomy): Eukaryota > Viridiplantae > Streptophyta > Magnoliopsida > Ranunculales > Papaveraceae > Papaver > Papaver somniferum. The sequence goes on from NC_039364.1 coordinate 210,313,078, forward strand.
TCGAGCTGAGCATTCATTGCTTATCTTTTATCTCGAAATCGTGTGTTGGTAAAGCGATTCGCTTTGATCAAGTTTATCTTCACCTAGTGACGAAAGTCATGAAAAGTTTCAATCACTTTGAGAATTGCTCTGACGTGAATCGGTCTGTGAATAACGTCTACATAGCGTCCTCTGAGAATGTCTCAATGATTGAAATGAGAGTTTAGATTACATAACCATGTATTCCTTGCACCGAAGTTTTCGAACTTTGTTGATCAAGAGAAATCTTGAGGATTGTGGAATTGGCTTGCCAAGTCCGCGAACCCAGTCCGCAGAATCAGTCCGCGAACTGTCGGAAGTTCTCGACCGAGAATTTCTGCTGGGATTTTCCGAAACTCGTTTGTGTGCTTAGTCCGCGAACCCAGTCCGCGAACTGGCGGAAGTTCTCTTTTCGAGAATTTCTGCTGAGTTTGGAAAACTCAACCGATTAACTTAAGTCCGCGAACTTGTTTGTGAACTTAAGATGTTATAATCTAAAGATGTGCTCTGAACATGAAACATTAAATTACTAAGGAATGCTTTATGCAAACCGTGGCTATAATGTTCATCAGACGATTCAATCGAATCGAATCATCTTTGTTTCAATTGTGTCTTGTGTAGTTACATAAGATCTCATAGCAATTGAACAACTCTTTAACTAGTTCATTTGAGTCAATTGAACTAGTTACGGTGAAGAAGAACAAGGTTAATATGAAATGCTCATTTGTTTAATCTTTTTGGGTTACTATGTTGAACCAACATACACGTACACGTTTGGGCATGGTTTTCACGAACCCAGTAAACGTTTACCAAAATGTGTGTGACAAGCTAGGTTTTTCGATCTAACGGTTGAGAAATATTAACTTGAATCTAAATCAAGTTTTCATCTAACGGTGAATAAGGATTGCTTTGTAACTAAGGCAAAACCCTGATTTGAAGGCTATATAAAGGAGACATCTAGGATTGTGCAAATCTAATCCCCACACGTCTGTGTGCTACTTGTGCGCCCGCTAGAATCGATCTCCATTAACCTTTGATTTTCTTCTCTAAAATCAGGTTAACGACTTAAAGACTTCATTGGGATTGTGAAGCCAGACCGATACTACTTTATCGTAGTTGTGTGATCTGATCTTGCATCTTTTATCGTACGAGTACAATCGATTGATTGGCTTGAGATCGTGAGAGTTCTCCGATAGGCAGGATAAAGAAGTCACAAACATCTTCGTCTCACTTTTTGTGATTCCTCGACAATTCGCTTGTGTAGTCAGGAAGGATTGTAGAGAGCTGATTGATTAATCTAGGCTGTTCTTCGGGAATATAAGACCGGATTATCAATTGGTTCATGTTCACCTTGATTTCATATCAAAAGACGGAACAAAACCTAGGGTTTATCTGTGGGAGACAGATTTATCCTCTTATAGACTTTTTGTGTGAGACAGATCCGTTTATTATCAAGTATGTGATTTTGAGTTACAACAACTCTTGGTTGTGGGTGAGATCAGCTAAGGGAATCAAGTGGGCAGTATCCTGCTGGGATCAGAGGCGTAGGAGTACAACTGTACCTTGGATCGGTGAGAGACTGATTGGGGTTCAATTATAGTCCAGTCCGAAGTTAGTTTGCAGTAGGCTAGTGTCTGTAGCGGCTTAATACAGTGTGTATTCAATATGGACTAGGTCCCGAGGTTTTTTTGCATTTGCGGTTTCCTCGTTAACAAAATTTCTGGTGTCTATGTTATTTTTTTTCTGCATTACATTTTATATAATTGAAATAATACGGATAATGCGTTCGTGATCATCAATTGGAAATCCAACCTTTGGTTGTTGTTGATATTGATTGATCCTTGGACATTGGTCTTTGGTACCGTCCAAGTATTCTTTGTATTTGATAAAGACTCGCTATTGTTTTTAGCTTGAGTAAAAATCAAATCAAGAAAGAGATATAAACTCCTCGAGATACTTTTATCTAGATTGAGTCTGACTGTCTACTTGATTCTCTAGCAAAAGTATTTCGGAGTTAGTCCATACAGATTGCTAAGCGAAATATTGGGTGGTGTTGTTAGACTCCGCTTTTTCAGTGTTGTTAGACCCCCGCGTTTTCAACGTGCAAACTGGACAAAACCAAACCCTTTGAACTATCCAGTCTCCTTGTCAAGAGGCAATTACAACAGCTCCATGACACCGAAGGGTTCAAACACCTGGAAACAACAATATCAACCACAAATCAGATTAAGTTTCGACATCGCACATATTACCTATTACTCAACAGAGCACATAGTAATCTTTACAATAAAAGGAATGGTATAGCATAATCATGAGTAACAAGAAAGGGCCCAATAGCACATCTAAATCAAATGATTAATTTTCAGATTTTAATATTATAATGGGTTATAGCATAATCTTGTGTCTTTGGACCAAATTTATATACACGTACATTTACCATCTTTTCATATATTATGGATCAAGACAAAAACAAATTAAGATAGAGATAATGCAATAGTCTCCTTTTCAAAAAGTTTTGTCAAGTTGTGAACTGCACAAAAACAAGTCAAAAAAAAAAACTACCCGACATGACGAAGTTGTTCTTCTGTGATGTTTCCATCAGCACCTGCAAACAAGTCGGCGTTTTGCAGAAAATCATAACTAAGTTAATAAAGAACAATCTAAATGCCTCCATGAGCTAAATCTATAACGCTGGGATATAATTCGAGACTTCATTCAAAGAAACAATTAGTTTTCTCAGAGCTTCCTCTCCCTCAGTCTTGGTTTTCCCACAAGAACCTGCATAATGGGTCTTTCAAATAAAAAACAAGGGGGGAAATCAAAGTATCAACTGGGAAACAGAGTTCTTAAGTGTATCACACGTCTAGTATCTCCTGCATTGTCATAGGAGAATGTTGAATAGAACGCAACCCAGAGCTCCCAACTTGAGGATGACAACAGGCCTGACGAAGCTTCAATAAAGACTGCAGCAGTTTCGCAGCCTCATAATGGGTGAGTAAGTGATCGGTTGAGCGCTCGATTGATTGAGAATCTGAAAAGGAAAAATCTTTTAAATGACATTCTTCCATTGGTACTTAAAAGAGTTTCCACTGTTGTAAAATTGAAGCTGGACAAACAACAAGAGTTGCCCCAGTATTAACTGGAGAACTAGAGGCTTGAATCAGTTCCAAGCACAATTGGCAAGTAAAATTCCCATCATCTTCAACTATTTTGGTTGAGATGCTTTCCTTATTCTTCACAGATGGAACCTGCTGATGGCCTGTACCCTCTGCAGCTTCATGAGAATCCGAAGGACTTCTTACTGGTGAGTAACCAACGCAGTCTGCATGCTGCCAAGCATCGCAAATATCACATTGTACCCATAATCCTTATATTTATAGCTTTCATTCACAGCCTCACATATGCACTCGACACGTTCTCTTTTTAATCTCTTTAGGTTACTAATCTGATGTCTGTTAACTTGCATTTGATTGTCAAAAGTTACGTCGCTATCAGATGTTGGTCTGCGATGAGCAAAAGATGCAAGCGAGCAGTTCGACAGTTTTTCCCAGGCCCATCTCATCTGAGGTTTCCAAACATGAAGAAGCATGGTTAACAATTAAAAACATGTCAGGGGTGGGGGTGGGGGGGGAATTACTAACAGCGGAGGATGGCAATTCAGCAGCATGAACATGAAGCTGATTTCAACTCATGCATTGTTAAATGTTACCCCATGTGACTAAGCCAAAGTACCAAATACATACAAAAGTCAAATGTGAGGCATTACAAGAAGCATGGGCTAAAATCCTAATCAAGAAATTTCACATGTTTCTTAATCATCTCTTGAAAAATCAAAACTTCTGTAATGTTTGTGTTCATTTAGTAATTAAAATTCACCTAATGTTTTGTATTTTACTTCGCTACTCTATAGATTAATTGGTGCGTCGTTCACAATCTAATTAATGTTGGGACACTCAAGAGTCATGAAATTCCCATCTTTCAAATCTCAGAAACAGCTGTAAGTTGTAACTGTAGAGAGTAAACTAAACATGTAAGCCTTACCAGCAAGAATCCCGCCAGAGACGTACGACAATGATGATTCTAGATGCAATGAAATATTTCCACTGAAAATATAATACAGCAAAGAGGAGTCGGTAAGCAGAAGAAAAGCAATACATGTTTGTATGGCGACATAAACTCAATATTTTCATTTTCAACTGAAAATTTAGAAAAGAGAGGATACCTGAACGGATTATAAAACATTTTTGACTCTGTATCGAGGAAACAAACAGTTGCACAGAGCGGCCTAAAAAATTGATTTTGATCCTCAGAATTCAAATTTCCTGAAGCTCCTTTCTCTCTTTGAACCATCCAATTAGCTGCACGACGTTGGTAAGGTCTAAATGTAGGAAGCAAGTCAGGGAGTTCATCATCTAGCATTGGCTCTCCCCTGTGACCAGGACACAATAGTGTATTTGTCAAATCAGATAACTAATGGCTAATTCGTATCATACAATATACAAAATGTGATACTAATCGAGAACTCCTCAAAAATGTAAATCCTTAAATATAACTCACTTGGATGGTTTGATTGAATCATAGAACTCTGCAACATTGAATCCAGTAGTACTATCTCTTGGATCACATCCACTACTCCCTTCTACTGTCTCGTCCATACAAGAATCGATCTCCATATTCTCAGTTTCCTCAATACCAGCATAAATATCTCCACAAGTCGTAACTTCAGGTCTTAACCAAGACATAACACTCATCATACTCTTTTTCCACGGATTCCTAGAAGTCTCCAGAAGTGATCCACACAAATCAAATGCACTGTTCAATATCTCCACTCTCAACGTAATACAAAATGATAACTAAGTTGTCGATAACAAAAACCAAACTATGTTTCCGAGCCATTCAAGGTAGTTTTCAAACCAAGAACCAATAATAGAAGATACCACAGAAACCATCCAGGTTACACAATTCAAGTTAATAATTCTGAAATATACCAAGAAAGCAATAGAAAATGGTTACCCAATTTTGTTTTCTTTCAAGCTTTTTATCAAGCACTTGCCGTGCAGTATTGCTGCTGGAGAAAACGAGTTTATCATTTACATTAGGATTTTTTCTATAAATTTCTTGACCTGCAAAGACAATATCTCAATAAATTACAAAAAGCCAGGAAAAGTAATCACCAAATAGTACTTTTTGTAGTTCAGTTCATCATGAAATGAGAACTACAGAAAATGACGTTGCATAACCATCTGGATGCTGTATGTACAAACAGACATGACCGTTACCATTCATGTGATATGTCAATTCAGTTCCATCAGGTAAACCACTCCTTTCTCGAGTTCATAATGCTAATCTTCCATCAGCTCGCGTAACATCATTCATGCTTACTCTTTTTTGTAAAGTTCCACAACTGGGACTATTTATTCAATATAACCACAAACTAAAACATATGAAAACACATAATAAAAGATATTTACCACCTGAAAGCTTGGAGAAATTGATCCAACTTGGATAATTTCAGAAAAGTTGATTTAACAACAGCCCGAACTCGGAACCATGAACTCCTGTCACACAAACTAAAACTTCCTACGCGATTGAGACTCTCCTAATTGCGATCACGAGTTTACTAGCTAGTGACTTGAACGGCAGAAATGATAACAAAAATTTAAGAAATTGGGGTTACTAAAAAGAACTATTTTCGTGCATACATCATCCCAGCTTCAAAAATTGGTGAATAAAACATGACACCAATTAAATGAATGTGCCCAAGGATAAGACCGAACTCAAACATTTTTTTTTATTTACCTAATAGTAACATAAAATTTCTAAAAGGAAGATACAAAGAAAAGAAGGATAAGAAGGATAATAGAATTACAAACAAAAAAAACAAGATCAAGAACTTGCTTGGTATTCAATGTCTACAGATCCGCTTACGACGTCTATATATCGCATAGCTCAAGAATGCATTCACTAGGAAAGTGATAATCATTAAGGAGGGATCTCTTAGTTCGCCTGTTGATAACACGTAAGAAATGAATTAGTGAATGCCTTTTGAAATTGAATGATAACTGAACCACTAAAAATAAACATCAAGGGTAAAACAGAAACTGTATACAAATTTTTCACTATGCTCAACCTGGAATTTCTTGGCGCCCAATTCCTTATGCTAAATCCTTTTATACAGAATTTGAAGATTTTGACATCAAGGAGAAGAAAAGTAACAACAACTAAAATCAAGGAGAAGAAAAGTAACAACAACTAAAATCAGGATTAAGGCATTTTGACATCATTGTGGTAATGTAATATCAGCACATTTTTACGGAAGCTTCTACAGGCCAAAGTAGATAACTAAAGAAATTACCAACCTTAACTCCAACATCTTCAGTACACATAGTGTTGCCGCTGAAGTTTCTGGTTCCACCAACGAGCCGCCAGGAGATGAATCTTCCAGAAGTTCTTAATGCCATCTTCTGATCTTGTATTCTTTTAACCTGCAAACCAAGTAAGGGTCTCCATTAAAACTGTGCCAAATGAAGGATTTCCTTGCTAGTTTCAAATTTAGCACGAACTAACATGCATGCACCAGCGACAGTGAAAAATTCTAAGTTTACTCCACAATATACATCTTATATATGCAAGTGTTCAAAAAGTTCAAAGTTACTTACAACGTGATCAGGAACATCTTCGTGTTTGCACATAACCCATGGGACACAAGTGCCAAGTCCTAAAGCCATGAAGCCCATTTTCTTTACCAAAAGCTCCAATTTCCCATTCCTATGGTCCATACTCATTTTCTATCTGCAACCCAAACTACAAACACAAAACTCTCAATTTATGCTCATAATTTCTGTCAGAAATAATCTCAAACTCAATAAACTAATTTCAATACCCTATGGATACAAAATTAATCAATTTGCTTACCTGAGATCTGACCATTTGCATCCCCAGCATCTACGGAGCTATGCTGAGAAAACAACACAAGTAAAAACAAATATTAACATCAGATTCCTTCACAAAGAGAATTGCAATTTCAAATACTCATTGATTAAACAACGAATATGAATTCATTAAAATTGCAAATTACCTTCTTAGCAGCCTCTGGAGCAGCTTCTACCTCGTCATCTGTAGTATGAACTATTCTTCCATCTTCATTTCTGAAAATTGAAGAAGATCCTTCTGCCATTTCAAAAATAGGATAAAATCAAAAACCAAAACCAAAAAATTAAACCAATAAATCAAGTCAAAATATATAAAATTGAAAACAAGAAGAAAATTAATAAAATGTTATAGATCAAGAACATATTAAGAACTTACAAGAGAAAATCACTAAAATGAAGAAAGAACTCCCTGAATATTTCTGAGTAAATCAGTTCCAGATCCTAAAACAAACACATCAAAAAGAAAATATAAATGAATCACCTATCAATCGAATTGTTTATCTACAATATTATACTATCAAATTATAAAAACTTATAATCCCAATCTCCAAATCGAAACCCTAGAAATCAATTGTATAAAAAAAACATGAAATTTTGGGTCACAAAATAAGAGAATCACTTTCGATTTCTCTAAACTTTTTAACAATAAAAGAAACCAAATCGAATAAAATCCTAACTGTACCTGTACAAGATGAAAATCTGAACTGCAACTTAAGCTGTTGAGATCAACCTGAAATCAACCAACAAAACAATAATTGTTAAACCCCCCTGACCAAAATCGACCAGTAAAAGAAAAAGAGAAGCAAAAGAAAACGCAAATCCAAAACCTAACCGTACCTGATGAAAAACTACAACTAGAGCTGTTGAGATTTACCTGAAATCAACCAACAAAACAATTATTGTTATACCCCCATGAAGAAAATCGACCATTAAAAGAAAAGAAAAAAAAAAGGAAAAGAAAACTTCAATCAAAAACCCTAACTGTACCTGTACATGATGATTTTGAAAATTAAACCTAACTGCTGTACAATTGAGAGATGTAAAAGGTTAATCTTAGTGAGGTTTTCTGATATAAGGGCTTAATTAGGTTTCTATGGTGGAGTTCTGAGAGAGGAGGAGAAATTTTGGTGGTCTGGTTTTTTCTCTACGAATGACTTTTTCTTTCTTTACGAGGGAACTAATGGAGACTGGAGAGATAGAAAGGATGTGGAGGAGATAGCATCGATAACGTTGGTGAGAAAAGAAAGGTCCCACCTAAGAAAAGTAGCCCCGATTCAACTAGGTAAGGCAGTCGCGGTGTGGGTTGACTCGGGGATATAAGCGTAATTAAAAAATTTATACAACGACCGTTTTCAGCACTCTAGGTTGTGCTCCGCATTTTTATTAAATGTAGGTCCGTCTTGACCGGTCCACGGTCCGTTAACCGCCAGTGAGGGTCGGGAGTGTGGGTCATTAAAACCCCCTTTTCCACTAGTGGGTATAAATTCAATCATTAATCAGAATTCACTTTAATCACCAATCCCAACCTTCCGCTTCATGAGTTACCCCGACCATCTGAGCACTTCCAAAGCCGATGATGCTCGAAATCCAATCACCATGGAAGGTATGGCAAAAATATTAGAAGATGTTGCCGCAAATCAAACTGATATTGTCAAGCCGCAAAATGAGATGTTTTGTCTTTTAAAGAGTATGGTGAACCAGCTGTAGCAAGATCCAGCAAACATTCTCTCGGAGAACGCCACCAATTTCAGAGATGACACAAAAATGTTGAATCCTTGTCTGAGGTCTGTGCCCCCGCCAGCGACGATGCAGACAGAGTATGTGGACAGATCCAACGAGAGCAAGAGGGAATGACCAACACCAATGTATCGTCTGCAAGCGCAGTCAACACATCCCATGGCGTTACACCCTCTAGCACCAACACCAGCAACACCTGAAACATCCCCTCTAGCGTGACGCCTCTTATTACCAGAGCCAGAGCCGCCGCTACTCCTGATGTTCCTTCAAGCATGACGCCTCCAATCATCACCAGGGCTGCTAGAGGAAACCAACCTCCCATTACCATTGTCGATTTCATGGAGAGACAGGAAGTTCTTGCCAAAACTCAGACGGACATGGCCACAACTCAGAGGGAGCGAAACAACGAACATCCGAATGATTATGTCAAGGGATTCAGAATTCGGGCGTTAGATTATGATGATCCAAATATGACTGAACATCAATTGGTGGAGTTGTGCATTAACTTTCTGGGGACTCTGTTCACAAAACCGTGTAATCTATGATGGAGCATATATTTTCAGCCCTCAACCGTTTTGCGTCGGGCAGGCGATTGTCTTCAATTGGAGAAGCTACCCCGAAATCCCAGTCTCTCTTAGAAGGTACGGCTGGTAAATGTAACTGGGGACTCCTAACCACTACTCACCTGAAAGGTGTCGAGTTTGAAAGCGCACTAATTTACGTTGCCTCCGACTTCAACATTGTAACCATCAAGACTCTGAGAGTTGCAAGAGAAAATCAAACAGAAGTAGCGTATTCTTTCCCAGGAAGAGAAAACACGACTTGTCGACCAGCACTATTTGTGGGCCGTCTTCCCATCTGCCATATCGTATCAACTCGTATTTCGAAATCAAGGGTTAAAGCGCCCTCACTGGAGTTCGCTCCAGGAGATGCTTCAACGTTCTCTACAGGAGCCACTTTAACATTTCGCTCCAGGCTCCGCTTCAACATTTCACTCCAGTAGTCGCTCCGACGTTTCTCTCCAGAAGCCGCTTCAACGTTCGCTCCAAGAGACGCTTCAACGTTTCTCTTCAGGAGCCACTTCAACGTTTCGCTCCAGGCTCCGCTTCAACGTTTCTCTCCAGGAGCCGCTCCGCTTCAACATTTTTCTTCAGTAGCCGCTTCAACGTTCTCTCCCGAAGCCGCCACTTCACAAAAAAAAGGGAGAAACTCACATACGTGAGTTATCAATTCCCTTCAATGTTCATGGCCGTGGTCGTCCAAGGTTCGTGCTCGTAGCTGCCACTACTTCCTTCCAAGATCCATGGCCGTAGCCACCACTCTTCCCTGCCAGGAATTGTGCTCGAAGTCATTACTCCTCCCTGTCAAGGATCATGACCGTATCCATCCAAACACCAGCCATCTTGTTTTTGTTCCCACAAAAATGCAGTCTCTTATGATCACAGTTGCTGCAAAGAACAGTTGCTTCTCGTTTGTTGATACCAGCTAGAGCTTCATCATAGCAACAACCACTATATACAAAGGTAATCCGAACTTGTGCATATTTTAGTTTCCCATGGAGGAAGTTGAAGCCACCAATACGGAGGAAAGATGGTGACATCTTTATCACGGTTAACCCACCGACCATACAAGATAGAACCACGAAAACCACACTTGGGGACTGAGGCTCAACACACGGAATCCCTTCACTATCGAGAACCTTTCAACTCAGAAGGGACAACCAACCAATAAGTCATGACCGTGACAAGGTCACCACTCTTCAAATATGTAGTGCAAGGATATCACCACCTACTTGTCTGGAAGGCGCCTGACCAACAAACAGTATTTGGCTCAGCCATTCATAAGCATTGCTGTTAGTAAAGAATCAAAGAGGAAAGTCGCGCCTCAGCAAGCCACGCATACCAACTACATCATTTTTGCCGCATCATCTACTCAGAACTCAGCACCGCCTACCCAAGGCCTGCATGAAGACGCCCATCGCCGACAAAGCCAAATTCGGTGTTTCTAGATTTCCAACTTCCTATGGAAAGGGTACATGGGCTGCCAGAAGTTGGGTACAATACAGAGCTATCAAATGCGACTCCCTCCCACTGATCAACAAATGACGAATCCAAAAGATTGTCGCCTTCATCAATTCGTCAAATACCTTACCAGCAAATGCAATAGAAGTACGTCTTTCAAGAGAAAATAGGCTCAGGATAATTACAACAGGGGCCGCCAGCACAGGATGTCCTCACGTCCCTCAACCAGGTTATTTATGATATCAATATCATCGTCACTGTCAAAGATTTACGAGCTGCAATAATTTCTCAACATGAAGTCGTGCACGTGCATCAAAGACTCCAAAAGCACGCCGCAGAGCCGGCCGCGCCATCAGATCTATGACCAGACAGAAGTGTAACTGGGGACTGCTCATCACATCCCATTCGATATAATAGTATAATATTCAGAAGATGTTTCAAAGGATGTCGCCTGGAATGAAGTCCTTGGAGACTTGATAGCAACACGTCGGCAACAGAACGCCTCTCAGCTCGTCTACTTCACCCAGCGGTTCCGGAAGATTTTGGCCATACAAGCATCCACAACATATCATCACCATAATCAGAAAGGCAAGAATAAGCCTTCCAGACACCGTCTCAGCAGTCCAGACATCAAATAACTTAAAGTCAAGGAAGGATCAACAACGCAGCTACACTCTCCAAGATTAGCCCTAACATGATCATTGTCGAACATATATTACATCCATCCATCCCAGGAGTACAGTGGAGTTTGGTAAATTTTGAAATCCACTGGAGAGGTTAGATACTCATTCTTCTGGAGACAGAACCTTATTACACATTCTGGAGAAGATCGATGATATTGTTGGGCGGCTGTATGCGCAAAAGAGAAAAGAGCACCTATCTTGAGTTCTCCTGGCTCGCCTTGCTACTGATTATAACTATTGGAGATTTCTTTGTTGAAGTTGATGCTTACTCTGTCGCTGCTGACAAAGAACATCATTCACTCCAAGCTAAATGTCCAAGTTTGATCAACTACTCACGGATATTACACTCATAGCTAAAATACGAAGACGATTGGCACGCTTATGATCGAGCTGCTGCAAACGAACACAAGAAGCAGACGAGCTAATGGTAAAAGGGGAAGAAGTTAGCACACCCTTTTATATGCATAGTGCATTTGGAATCCGAGTAGAGGAAGATTTTCCTTTTGGACCATGCACGAAAGAAGGCAGCTGGGCCCGTAGCGCCAACGCTCCATGGCACCAACCTCCATGACCGAACCAGCAGCGCGCCAGCACGAGGAACACTAGCCGCTCAACCTTCAACGCTCCGTAGACAAGCCAGCCGCTCAAACTACAACGCTCCATGGCCAAGCCAGCAGCGCAATGCTCCGTAGCCAAGCTAGCAGCGCGCCAGTACAAAGATCACCGGCCGCTCATGCCTCTTGCCAAAGGTCGGTCTAATTTTTCCTGGAAATCTCTTCATGTCTTGCCCTTTCGATTTTTTATCCTCGTCTGTCTCCATCTCATGCTTACCCCGCAAAAATTCCACTGTTACGTGCTAAGCAGGGGACTTAATGTTGATGGTGGTTTTTAGTATAGGGTGAAAACTTTAAAAGTTTATCTACCTGACCCGACATCAGATGTAGTAAACATTCATATGTCTATATTCCGCAGGGAATTTGGAGAATATATCAAAATCTGATGAGTGCCTATGTCTCTCATATTATATTGAAACTCAAGCTCCTAGATGAATTGTTCACTAGTATAGAGCCTAATGAGTATATAAGCTCCTAGCTGCATTACTTACTAATGTCGGAGCCTGCCGAGTATTTTTCCTATGCTATGTTCCCTAGATGAACCCTTAATATTGATGTGGCATGACAATTTGTGTTCACTCGCAGCAGAGTAGCACGAAAGTATCAAGGTTAAGGTTCTTGCATAAAAGTACTCAATCAGAAAGCATACTGCTCTCTGGCAATAAACTTGAAGAACTCTGTGCCAGCCCATGGAATTCAATCAATTTTGTGATAATTCAAAAGATTCAGATATTACCCTGACTAATTTGCAAAAATTAGGGTTTTGCGTCCTGCAGTATATTAGACCCCGTCGGTCGAAATTAAGCTTAGGAGAACTAGACAATTAATCCGCCATGGATTAGTAGGTGCAAAATCCTACCCAAAATCAGAAAACAAGAAGCCGCGGAATAGGAGCAGCAACAAAGGGAGGTGTGGCCATGCCATAGGCCAGCCGGTGCCACTTGCAAGTGGCCACACCCCATGTTGCCCGATCGTCCCCTGTTTCCTTACGACCAATCAGGTCACTTTAAAACCGCCACACGCACATAAGTTGTGGATGGGACCATACTTGCCGACCCTATTTCCCATCGACCAATCAGGTCGCTTTAAATCCGCGACGCGCACTAGAAGTGTAGCCATGCCCATGCTTGGCCGTCCCCCCTTTTCATCGACCAATCAGGTCGCTCTAAATGCGCCACATGTATTTAGAATGAGGCCGGACCCATGCTGCTTACCGGGCCCCTTTCCATCGGCCAATCAGGTCGCTCTAAATGCGCCACACGCATTTAGAATGAGGCCAGCCTCATGCTGCTTGCCGACCCTCTTTTATGTTGACCAATCAGATCGCTCCAAACCTGCCACAATGTTAAAAAGGGGGAATGGCCCCAGATGGTCACAAAGCCAATTGGCTTTCCAAAAGTCGCGCCAACATTCTAATGGCATGCCAAACGTGCATGCAAACGTACCATTCCGCTCCTGTGTGCTAATGGCATGTTGAATATGCCATGCCGCGCCAATACACTAACTGGCATGCCAAACCTGCCAAGCATGCCAAACGTGCCACTTTGCCGCAATAGCATGCCGAACGTGCCAACGTGCCATAAATAGCGCGCCTACGTGCTAACCCACCTTATGTTCGTGGCCAACGCCATAACATACTTCAATTAGGGTTTCCTAATCAGAAACACGGCTTTTGCTTTAGTGGCATTAGTCGAAACCCTAATTTCCAGTGTGACCCAAAGTACGCCACTTTGGCCCCACAACATGCCACGAGCCATGTGGGTCCCGGCAAACCCTATGAATGGCGCCACTCATAGCAACCCTTGCTCCTGTGGTCGTGTCTACATTACGACCTTGCTATAGTTCATTTGGCATGGCTATGGCACCGTTTGCACAAAAACGCCACCAAATCGCGGCCATGCCACACGCTAATTAGGGTTTCGATATGCCAAACCCTAATTTGGCTAAAGATGCCACGCCAACCAAGTCAAGTAATTTTCCTAAGGCCTTAAGTTTAATATAACAACATGGCTAATGTTGCCAGAGTCATATTTGGGTCTAACACCAATATGCCAAAATAGCTGTCATGGCTACGCCAGGCGCCACTATGCCACTGGCATACCTTAAATACGCAATCATACCATTAACATATGCCAATGGTGCCACTTTGCTATGCCAACAGAATGTGGCCATAATCAATGGCCACCCTTTCTCATGAGTTACGATCTCAGCCGTCCAAATTCTCCACAAAATTGACGGGCCCGTGGCAAGTTTTGGGAGACCAACTAAGACAAGCCAAATAGCATCACGTGCTATTCTCCTGTGGCAAGCTTCCTGACTTTGACTTGCCACACATAGCAACCTGCTACATGTTTTCCATGAAAACACTCGAGACATCAAACATGTCACAAACTGGGGGATTCTCATCAGGGTATTGGTATGGCGGTTTACAGCGTGCGGCGTGCAACACACCCATTATAATAAAGTGTCAGAAAGCAGGGCAGTTAGTGGCGGTAAGAAGTAGTGGGTGTAAGCTAACCAGTTTCCTCCATGATGGGAACGTGGTCTTTGGCATTTACACATAACCCCACTTCTCCATTACTCAATCACTCCCACTTTCTACGAGATCAGGGTGCGTTCAATATGACTTGTATAAATAGGTTTTACCTATTTCAACAAAACAACAAGTTTTGGTTAGAACAACTACACAGTATCCAGAAAAATACCAAAGAACTGATAGCTTTCATTCTGCAAGCCAGTTCCAAATTCTGATACAAGTCATAAAATAGCCACACCTTCAGAATTAACCATTCTGGTCTCAACACCTTCTTCGCTTCCCTCCCTAAGACCAACCCTTCTCCTTCACTTTGTGACCGAAGCAAGAATAGAACGACCATTTCTTGGTTTAAGCCAGGATTGTACAGATTGATCTCTCGAATCTAAAGTACTCCCGTGCAGTGCATTTGTTTTAGGTTTAGATTTTTTCTCATCCACACACCCAAATTTACCAAAACCAGCAGAAATAATTTTTACCCATAAACAATACCTTATTGCAAGAATACTCCGTAAATTTTCTAAGTCATCACACTTCCATGTAAAACGATGCAAATATGAATACTACCCAGAGAATAACCCGACGCGTTGCGCTAATCAAGTTCAATTCCCAAAGAGCATTAAGATTTGTGAAATAGGATAATTAATGCAATTGTCATACATTGTGCATGACAATTCGATCAAAGGTCAATTTATACATATGATTACAAAAGTGTATCATTACAAACCGTAATCATATCATGCTACTCATATTCAAGGTTATCGCTCGATGATAAACCCTAAATTAGCTATAGATATGGATGAAAGTTCAATCGATTCTAGACTTAACTAAACAAACATTCAATCATATTGCAATACGTCAATCATGCAATTATTATAAACCGTAGAAAGTGAGCGATAATATGGAGAGAAAACTAATTCATCATATCAAAAATCATGCTTGCAAAATCCGACCACATCTTTAACCAATAAAATAAAATTATCTACTCATAATCACGGAGTTCATAACAAGGAGAAAAAGAAGAGTTCCCCGGCACGACGCCGAAATTTGATCGATGTCATATGCGTCAAAAATAATATTACTTTCTCATTGCTCAAAATATATATTATATAGCAAGGGCAAGAAAGGATCGTTCCCACAGAGAGGTCTAGGATTGTTAAGTGTTTCGATTTCTTATGTAAAACAAAGAGGGGTTTTCTGATTTTAATGTATCTAAAGTAAAATAAAAGCAAACAAGAAAGTAAACACGCAAATCAAGGATATAAAGATATAGGTCAAGGATTCGTTTTCATTCACAAACATGTTCTTGTCATAATAACTAAAATTGATATTTAGCCTCTTTTTATAAAAATCCCTAAGATACCTAGTCGAAAGAATATCCCGCAAATTTCCTGATTTCATCACACATACATGTAAAACAATGTAAGTATGAATCCTACCAAAAAGAATAACCTGACGCCTTGCACTAATCAAGTTCAATTCCTATGGAGCATTAAGATTCATGAAATTAGGCTAATCAATGCAATCGAAATACATTGCGCAAACGATTCAACAAAGGTCATGGTTCACATATGATTACAAGAATATATCACTATAAGCTATAACCATATTTATGCTACTTGTGTTCAAGGATATCGCTCGATGATAAACCCTAAATTAGCTATAGATACGAATATGAGTTCTACCAATTTACAACTTGACAAAACAAATACTCAAATCATCTGCAACAGTTTCTTGAACTCTCAGTAAACATCCACCTGTATCACCTAGTTTCATCTCAAACACCGGCTCAAGCTCAATCAACAACACCAACAACCGCATCTTCTTAATCTCATTACTACAACCACCAAAACCCATTAGCTCAAACCTCCATTCCTGTGACTTGTACTAATCACCAACAACAGCAAAAACCCGTTCCTAGTTCTTGTTCGTTCTAAAGTGAACAGAAACAACTTCAATCTACTCTTGAAATCTTGGCTCGCAAAACCCCCAAATTTCCGTTTCACAAACCCTAAATTCAGAGCCCTCAACTCTCAAATTCTTCCACAACCAGCACACAATTATCTCAATCACTAACATATACTGGGTTCAAACTCAAATCCAGTAAAACCCATCTTTGATTCCATGAATTTCTTCTTGCTTAAACCTAACTTCTTCCATCACCAACAACAATACCACCAACCCAAATTCGACTGAACATCTACCCATAATTTGAATTCCTGCTTTGATAGAAACCACCAGAAACACTCTCTCCGATCTGTTCATCATCATCACCACAGAGCAGCATCAGATTTCTCTGATTCTCAGACACCATGAGAGTGCGGCTGAGAAATAATTGGGAGAAAACTAATTTCTCTCAGTTTTAGGTCTAGGTAATGATGAGAATTGCTATTTACACCCATAATTCTGATAAAGTCCACAAGTTGTATGTAGGAATGGGAATTTATGGAGACACCCGTCAAAACAGTACATGCCACCATATGGCAGCCCATTAGCTTTCCTTTGAACCATAATTCGACTCCGCATAGCACTCGCCCTTGAAATGATGCTTTTTCCTTTTCTCGACTATTTCTCCTTCTTCGAATTCTTCCACCAACAACAACCATCTCTTACTTCTCAGATCCACTTTTTCTCTTCAATTTCTCTACATCACTAAAGTTGTCATGCTTTTCAGACGATGAATTTGCATCACTAAAGCTGACATGCTCTTCAGACAAATATGAAGAAATAAAAGCAAATAATGAGAAATAATTTCGCCTCCAACAGCATTTGCACCTTTTTTTCCTTTTAAGCGATGTTTCTTCTTCTTTTGTTCCAAATGACTCCAAAGTACCTAAAAATCAAAATTAAACATAAGATACACAATTTACAAGAAAATTTAGCAAAGCATAAACAATAGATAAATATTAAGATGTTTTAGACACCTATCAACATACATAAAAGGTCTAGAGGGGAAATTACCAACATTTAAGGAAATCATCTGGTAGCAGTGGCCTCTACCTCTTGGGAAGAAAATTGTCTCTTCTTCTTTAAGGCATTCATATCCTTTCCTCCACGTCTCCTCAACTACCGGTATCTCTTACATAAGGGCCTCTCTAAGAAACGAATAACGGAGTTTAGCTTGTTCAAGACAGTTCCAACAGAATCTAGCGACTCTCGCGAATACCTCACATTGAAAGCAAAGATTTTCACAGTTTATCATCAAGTTTATCATATTTACAAGATCCTTAGAAGCAAGGTCGTTCAGACTTATCATTCTCATGACACTAAATCCTCCAACAAGTGTCTCTTTCCGAAGTCAAAGAAGACATACGGCCCTGAAATTACCCCCAGGTTGGTCGGTTGTCTCTCTGCACTTTGAACCCTTTTCTGAAGACCCTCTGAAATTGTTGAAGCCTGCTTAAACCTCATTCTACAAAAGTCAAACCCTTTCTCGCCATGAGGAATACTTGTCTCCGTCAAATTCTTGTTTTCCATGCAACTACAAACGGGAGAGAAATTAGAAGAAGTACACTAAGAGAGTGAAGACACATGGCATATACATAGGGTCTTTAATTAGGGTTTGTGTTGTGTTGTGAAGTTTCAAGCCTCATGAGCAAAGGCCTAAACTTGTTATCATGCCTATATAACTATCCTTATTTTAATCTCAAGAAACCAATTCTACATCTCCAAGGATACTCACGGATTCATTCGGGTCCATACTTTCACAAGGGATCAAGCAAAATACGTTTTCTGGAAACCAAAGGGTAAAATGTATAAGCACGCCATGGATGCTTTTTGTTTCAAGGGGATCAACTTCACGACCCACGAAAATCTAAGAAAGGTTAATTATGTCATAAAACTAGAAGGGTTCGTTTCCTAATAGTCTCAATACATCAAGAGTTCAAACGCGACAAGGACTCCTTTCGAAAGGAAATATCCGCACATTCCAGCGTGAAGAATCAAAAACTGATGATAATTCAAAAGGAATTTCGGGGTACTTCCTGAAGAAAATATGTTCCCCAATGTCTTCCAAACAACATACCAAAAGGGCGCCTCAAACGGACAAGCGATCTAGGATATGTGGTCCCAACACCGAAGTAAGTGCAATCTGAAAAACTCCTGAAATTTTATACGGGATTTCTGAAGTCAAAAGTATACACGGATTTGATTGGCCAAACGAACTCGGAACCAAGTCATTCTTTTTGCATTAGAAAAAAAATTATCTTCTTCTTTTTTTCAAATTTGGGGTCGGGGACTCAAATCGGAGTCTGTATGAATATTACATTCATTCTCCCTAAGTATCTCAAATTTGAAGTTCCATGACAAACACCTAAACGAAGAGAATCCTTGACAAATATGACTACTTTAATTCATTCGATGGCCGAAGAAGTATGCATCAGAGATGATTAAAGAGAAGTAAAGTTCAATACTTACCGAGGATGCCTCAATGAAGAACGAACAATGGGTATCTACATCATCAAATCCAAGATCATTAGCACTTCAGCTATTTTCTACATCATCAGATTGAGGACTAGTATCGATCGTTTTGAAAGACGAACGTCGCTATCACCTAAAAAAAGGAAGACATCATAGAAACATTCATGCCACGATTATGATTTAATGGAAAAGAATTAAATTCAAGCATTAAGCATAATAAATGTGTTTCCTGCAATATCAATTCTACTTCAAACAGAAAGAGGAATTTGACTCGAACAAGGAAAGCCGAACATTTATTTCCCTAAAATCATGTCAAGAAACTCCCCATGACTTTCCATTCACACATGACCAGCTGTGGATGACGCTCATGCATTCCCCTTCTTCTCAAGAGCAAGGCTTATTAGGGTTTTTGACGAAAAAACCTTGGTTTAAAGTTTATAAATAATTTTGAAATGGGATTTTGGTAATACAAGGAGCGGATCGGTTTACTCTACTACTGCACGACCAAAACTAAATACAAGACAATTTTTCTTCTCTAATTTTATCTCAAGAAGGAATATTTCAAGCAAAAAGGAAAAGGAATTAGAGCTAAACGAGGAAATTAAAGGAATTTGGCTCGAATAAGGAAGCCAAGATCTTTTCTCTTTCCAAAACTCCTCCAAGCCGTGACCAAGACCTTCCAATGCGTGAGAATGCTCTCCTAGGCCAGTGGGACGTCACTTATTCTCTCGGATTTTTTTTAGAGGGACCAAAGTCAAAGAGAATTAGGGTTTTAACGAAAAATGGATTTACTCTAAAAGAGAAGGCGCTGAGCCTCTCCCCATTATCTTGTACGGTTATCTACACCTCTATGATCTCCTTTTATCTCATCACTCTTCAACAAAAACGATCTCATAAGGGATTTTGACCAAAATACCCTTATTTCGTAATTTTGAGTATTTTTAAAGAAGAAGTCCCTAACACAGCCAGAGACCGACCAAACTCTCATCTACTCATTCGAAAGGCTTCATACACGTGATTATTGAGTTCTCAAAGTGTTCGGAGAAGAATGGGATTGAAACGGAGTCCAGAAAAGCAGACTTCCAGAGAAAATAAAGGGAATTTAGCTTAAATAGGGAAATTCGAGTTCATAATTTCCAAAAGCAGGAACATACACGTGCCTCTCTCATTATCTCCATCCGTGACCATGCCTAGGGAAATCTAATGATCTCTCTAATGCCAAATAAAAACAAGCTCATAATGGTTTTTGACGAAAATACCCTTAAGTTTCAAAAGTATGTATTTTCTCTAATAAAGAGGTGTCTGATCGGTACAAGGGATTAAAAAAGCTCTCATCACACAAGGTGTTGAACCCACAAGATAGATGCACACCTTCCAAGCCTCGTCAACCTTCTCCAGAGTGTTTGAAGGAGTCAAACACGAACAAAAGATAAATTAGGGTTTAGGTACAGTACTAGCCTGAATTCAGAATTTCAATGGGATAGGGACTCTGTAACTTCAAAAGTAAGTGCCTACATTTTCTCACGGCTCTTCACCAAAATCAAGGCCATCCAGGAAGACGTTCAAAAACTCTCTCTTCCCCGCATACTCGCCTATACAAACTCGAAAGCTCAAGGATGCACAAAGAGAGAAAATTAGGGTTTTGGCCAAGTAAACCCTAATTAACAAATTCCATTCACTCAAGACGGAAATTTTGTCTCATCAAGACTTCATTATCATGTCGTTAACGTCTAACACAAAATCCCAAGAAGTTCCAAAGTCCAGAATCGATCCCAATATTAGAGTCAAAACAACCGAAGACTAAACATCAATCCGGGGACTCCGCAAGTCTAGAATACCGAGTGGATTGTAATTTTAATGATCTGTCACCATCTATATACTCATCATAGAAAAAACAAGGTTCTACTCTGAGCAGGGGACTTAATGTAGATGGTGAAATTTGGATAAGGGTCAAAAGTGTCATTTCAAGACCATAGATAAAATTCAACTCTCACAGGAGAGATTGAGTCATTGGTCCTAAAGGAACTCATAACCACGATTTCTAGTATACGTCCCCACGAGACACTACTGGTCGTGATGTCGTGACTCCTAGCGCACATCCTCGACGAGATATTGTTGGTCACGTAGGTTCCGTAGAGCGTAAAACATCCCCGACAGACTTATGAACCAAAAAAACCACAATTCCAGTATGTCTTCGCGAGACGCAGCTGATTGTGATGCCATGATTCATAGTATACATCCTCGACGAGATACCGCTGGTCATGTAGGCTCTGTAGATGCGTAAAAACATCCCCGACAGACTTATGACCCAGAGCGGAGACATACATGTCTCCTGTAAGCACGATTCACCTTATTTGAGATCAAGGACTGATTCATAGTACATCATCGCGAGATACATTGATCATGTCTACTCTAGGCTCTGAATCGACTTACCGAGGCTTCCGAATAATTCCAAGTACATCCCCGGAAGATACACTGGTTATTTTGCCTCCGGGCCCTTTCGACAGACTCCTATAACATCCTTTCGAGATACATTGGTCTTGTCATCCCCATCATATGGACACAGTTGATTCCTAGCACATCTCTGCAAGATACGATGGTCAAAGACAAGTGAGCCAAAGTATCGCAGAGACATTAATCAGGTGTACAAACCCTTTCTATTTTCAGACTCTCCACACAAATTATGAGGCATCTCATGCCTTTTCACGTGACTCATCCTAGTCATTCTTACAGATCGGAGAATATCTCTTTATCTTGGCTAACTCGGCTAAAGAGAATATTTCTCTCTCTACACAACATCACAAAGGCTGACCCAGCTTCACGCAAATGGGGAGATAACAATTAGGGTTTTGGTCTGGCAGTCTACGACACGTGTGAGAAATACCTGGCTTATTTCTCACCACAGAAGAGAGTAAATGCGGTGGAATAATGATATAAACTTAACCTAGTTTATCTTTATCTATTCCTGAAGAGACGGGAGAATTGTTCCGCACGGCACGGAAAGCAATCCTTATCTTCACCGACCTGAGATTAGAGAATTCAGCTATAAATAAGTCATCTATTTCTCCATGCTATGAAAATCTTTCTCATAACCTCACAGAGCACTTCTTCAAACCCTAGAATTCTCTGATCTCTCTCTTAGTCTGCTTCCCTCCTTAAGACCAGCCCTAAACCTCTTCCATGTGACTGAAGCAGCTTTTAAACGGCCACTGTGCGTGGTTTAGGCAGAGACTATTCGTGCTCAACCTCACGTAACTCACTTTCAGAAACCCTAGAATCCCACTTCTAACCTCTCTCAGATTTTTGGTAACTACACCATCAATAACTATAGTGTTTCTAAACTCGACTTCTTCCTTTTGAATAGGAGAATGATCATTAATGAAAATGCAGGGGTACCAAATTACACCACCAACTTTTTCTTAGGAAACCTGTATAAACAAACTTAAATATAATTCTGAGATTTCAACTTCATGAATCTCAATCAAGGAATAATATTCAGAGTTATATCTCTTTCTCTCACAATCAGAAAGTGTATAGAGACAAGTCTGTGAACCTGATTTGCGGGTGAGAGTACTTGGTGATTCCAAAGATCAATTTCCAAGTATCAATCAAGTCGTATCCAACAAACAAGGATGGATATATCTACTTTGATTGATTAACGTACATCCTGTGACATTTCAATTATAAAGATAAACAATATAATGCGGAAAAAGAAATAACACAGACACCATAAGTTTTGTTAACGAGGAAACCGCAAATGCAGAAAAACCCCGGGACCTGGTCCAGATTGAACACCAAACTGTATTAAGCCGCTACAGACACTAGCCTACTACCAATTAACTTCGGACTGGAATGTTGTTAAGACCGAATTAAACCCTCACAACAATTCAGTTACAGTCTTGCTCCTTGCGCCTCTTGAATCCAAGCAGGACTCCGCGCAAATGATTCCCTTAGTTGACGTCCTTTACAACCTAAGAGTTGCTTCAACCCAATTGAAGAATTTATACCAATCTGCCTCCCACAGTTAAGCCTATATGTTTGATTTCCTTTTTGATCGTAGATCAAGGTGAGACTGGAAATCGATAGCAATAAACAAAGTCTAGCTAACCTCAAAATCCGAACTTGTCCTACCCGAAGTGCATCCGAGATTATTATCCACCTCACAAGTATTAAACTTGTGGAATCAACAAAGTCTGAGACGAAAAGAACTTGATTGATGGAGCAAGCTCACTAATTAATCAAGATCAGGATACTCGAGCTATCAAGATAAACAATCGTTAGACCTAGATTCACGAATCCCTATTGTATTCGTTAAACCCTAGAAGGGTTTTAGGAAGAGGACGACTCTAGTTTACAGCTAGGACACACCAAGAAAGTGAAAAGACGAGGGTACCCAAATACACCACAATCTTTGTGTTTCAACCTATAAGTCCTCTACTGAAAGTGATCGTCTATGGACAGGGTCGAGATAATACAACTAATCGGTTCATACTTCGTGTGATTTTCTATGGATACAAGATCGAGACAATACGACAACGAATTATGTTACTTGATAATAGGTTTGGACATAACCAAACTTTATAGGATCACTATCAAGTAATGCGGAGTTAACGTTTGTGTATTTTACTTTATTATAATAAAAATTATATTGCGGAAATCAAAGTAAAAGACATATCAATATTTTGTTAACGAGGAAACTGCAAATGCAGAAAAACCCCGGGACCTAGTCC
Organism: Papaver somniferum; assembly: GCF_003573695.1. Taxonomy (NCBI): domain Eukaryota; kingdom Viridiplantae; phylum Streptophyta; class Magnoliopsida; order Ranunculales; family Papaveraceae; genus Papaver; species Papaver somniferum. Next base: position 210,336,765 of record NC_039364.1, read on the forward strand.
ATAATTGAATAATCTCAGAATTAAGCCGCTATACAAAATCCAAACCAACTTCGTATAGTTGAGACCAAACAACTATCTCTAGTTCACTTAGTTTCCTTAGTATCCCTGCGCTTCCGACTTCGAAGGTCACGCACCGGTACAATTCCTTTGGATCGTATTCCAAACACTAAAGGAACAACAAATCTTTTTGATAACAACTCTATTCATTCTTTCAAGATAAAGATATCTCAAGTCATATGCAAAGGATCTTCCGTTTAATCTCATAAACTCCTTTGCCTGGTTAGATCAATCTATCCAATAACAAAAAAAGCAGTTAAGTTTAGATTCGCAATTAATCAGTATAGATCTCAACGAGAAACTATAAAGTGATGTCGATCTCACGCAACTAATCAATCGAATAAATCCGATTCTAGTTGGATCCCAGCCGATCAAGTTTTGTGCACACATACACAAAGATACAAGAACTAATAAGAAATCTTTTTCGTCTTCAAATCTTATTTCATCTTCAATAATTACCTACACAACACCACTTGAATCTCTTGTGATCAATGACACACAGAACGGAGTATGTTAACAATGGATTATCACAAGATGTCTTTATATCTAACAACAGTTCTAAAAGATCCCGTCGATACTTCGATCTAGTTTGAGTGAATCTTATATCATAAGAGAAGATTCTCAAGAATAAACAAACTAGGTGCAATCAAAGTTTCAACAACTGTTAGTCAATTAAATCATAAGACTACAATTATATAGTTTCCCACGAATGGTACTCGTAGAGCTTCTTGATCCGACGGAAGTCTTTAAACGAGAGGTCGTAAGAGATTTCACCTAATTAGGATACTTTCCTCTCAGAATAGACGGCTCCACCAGAAACAACAAGAATTGAAGTTTGCCTGGCTCTTAGGATAGTTTACTAGAAATGCAAACTTAGGTATTTATAGACCAAGGATGTTTGAACATTAAAGGATTTCCAAAACCGAAAATATTCTCAAGATTTGCAATGAATGGCAAAATTTGGTTTTCCTAATGCCAATAAATGCTTGTCCAATATTTTCGAAATCTCTCAATAGAAAATCTCCAATTAGTAAATGCACATGACTAATTTTTATTCTCTACAGATATGCATTTAATTACTGGTAATTAAAGGATATAAAACCAAAAACCTTAATTAAAAGATTCTCAGTTTATTTCGGTAGATGATCTCCTTGAGTACTAAGGAATATCTTTGAACAATATAAGAGTTATTGTACGTGTTTAAAGTATATTCACATCTTTTCACTGTAAATCCTTATTCATATTTACATGGATATACATTCTTGGAATCGGTTATACCACACTTCCAAACAAGTTTAGAATTGGTTGACCTGTATTCCAAGATAACTATGTGATGGATCAAAAATCACATACATGGGTTCGATCGGTTCTACCAATCACTAGGATCGGTTATACCTTAACATGGAAATACTTGTGATCGGTCACATATGTTACTAGGACCGGTTACATCAATTACCAGGATCGGTTCCATATTACCATGGTATTTCTTGTGATCGGTTACACCAGTTACCAGGACCGGTTAGTAATTACAAGTGAAAAGATAAGGGTACCCAAATACACCACAATCTTTTATTTATCCACCTATAAGTCCTCTTACCGAAAGTGATCGTCTATGGAAAAAGTCGAGACAATACAACAAATCGGTATTCACACTTTGTGTGATTGTCTATGGATACGAGATCGAGACAATACGACTGCCAAAGTGTGATTACTTGATAATAAGTTCGGATTTAACCAAACTTTATAAGATCACTATCAAGTAAATCATAGTTAATGTTTGTGTAATTTACTTTAAATTATATAAACAAATATAATTGTGGAAAGGAAAAGTAAATCACGCATTAAGATTTTGTTAACGAGGAAAACTGTAAATGCAGAAAAATCCAGGGACCTAGTCCAGAATTGTATACTCTCAGAATTAAGCCGTTATACAAATCTAAACCAACTTCGTATAGTTGAGACCAAGCAACTACCCTTAGTTCACTTAGTTTCCTCAGTATCCATGCGCTTCCGACTTTGATGAGTGCACGCAATGGAACAATTCCTTTGGATCGTATTACAAACAGTAAAGGAACAACAAATCTGTTTGGTAACAACTCTTTCGATTCTTTCAAGATAAAGATATCTCAAGGCATATGCAAAGGCTCTTCTGTTTAATCTAATAAACTCCTTTGCCTGGTTATATCAATCTATCCAATAACTACCAAAGTAGTCAAGTTTAGATTCACAATCAGTCGATATAGATTCCAACAAGAAACTATAAAGTGATGCCGGTCTTACGCAACTAATCAATCGAATAAATCTTATTCTAGTTGGATCCCATCCGATCAAGGTTTGTGCATACCCAAACATATGAGAACCAAATAAGAAATCTTCTTTGTCTTCAAATCTTATTTAATCTTCAATAAACACCTGCACAACACCACTTGAATCTCTTGTGATCAATCACACACATAACATAGTATATTAATAATGGATTATCACAAGATGTTTTTAGATCTACAAACATTTCTAAAGATCTCGTCGATACTTCTACCTAGTTTGAGTGAATCTTATATCATAAGAGAAGATTCTCAAGAATAAACAAACTAGGTGCAATCAAAGTTTCAACAACCGTTAGTCAATCAAATCAATCAAAAACTAATAACATTGCAATTATATAGTTTCCCACCAACGATATTCGTAGAGCTTCTTGATCCCACAAAAGTCTTTAAACGAGCGGTCGTAAGAGATTTCGCCTAATTAGGGTACTTTCCTCTCCGAATAGACGGCTACACCAGAAACAACAAAAATATGAAGTTTGCATGGCTCTTAGGATAGTTTGCTAGAAATGCAAATTTAGGTATTTATAGACCAAGGATGTTTGGACACCAAGGAATTTCCAAAATCGAAAATATTCTCAAGATATGCAGTGAATAGCAAAATTCGGTTTTCTTAATTCCAATAAATGCTTGTCCAAAATTTCTGAAATCTCTCAATAGAAAATCTCCAATTAGTAAATGCACATTACTAATTTTTATTCTCTAGAGATATGCATTTAATTGCTGGTAATTAAAGCATATAAAACCAACAACCTTAATTAAAAGATTCTCAATTTATTTCGACAAGGATCTCCTTGAGTACTAAGGAATATCCTTGAACAATAAATGATAAGAGTTATTGAACGTATTCAAAGTATGTTGACATCTTTTCACTGTAAATCCTTATTCATATTTACATGGATTTACATTCTTGGAATCGGTTATACCACACTTCCAAACAAGTTTAGAATTGATTCACCTGTATTCCAAGATCACTATGTGATTGATCAAATATCAAATCACATACATGGGTTCAATCGGTTCTACCAATCACTAGGATCGTTTATACCTTAATATGGAAACACTTGTGATCGATCACACAATTTACCAGGACCGGTTACATCAGTTACCAGGATCGATTACATCAATTACCAGGACCGGTTACCAATACTCATGGTATTGCTTGTGATCGGTCACACCAGTTACCAGGATCGGTTACACCGATTACCAGGACCGGTTACACCAATCACAAGGTTCGATTACACTCACTCTGTGATCGGTCACACCAATTACTAGGATCGGTCACATCAATTACAAATATCGATCATACCATCTCATGGTGATTGCTTAGGATCAGTTACACAAATTAATAAAAACTAGTCATACTGAATCATAAGTGAGGCATTGTGATTAGTTATACCAAGATACATAACAAAGTTACGATCAGTTATACCATCTCATACATATTGGTATTCCAAACAAGTTCATGAATGTACTTCCTTTAAACAAATATAAAACATTGTTTCCTAGGATGAAATCTTCACCATAACCCATTCACATAACCATAGCAATATATACAAGATTATGTCGATGTCATATCTACGAAGTTCAAAAGATAAGCGTTATACTTCGTAGTCTAATTCCCTAATACTATGATCATATAAATATGACCATCTCACATCACTAGAGTATCATACAATATGTAAAGTATACACAGCTTCACATTTATGTTTTTAATATAGCACGCCTTGAAACATACATTGGGAATGAAAGCAGTTCAAGACAATATTACTAACCTCAAGAGGAAAGATGATGTTGTCGTTGTAGTTCGCTTCTTCTTCACTTTCTTCAGGTTTTCGGAGTAATACTTGTATGTCTCAACATTCCTATACTTTTTAGTCTAACCTAAGCGAAGTTGACTCTAGTATACAATCAAGCGACTTTAGATGAGTTTTGAGTCACTAAAATATGACAACCAAACTTGACATACCAATGCTTGGTGAGTTCAACCGAGCTATGCTCTAACAATCTCCCCCTTTGTCAACTTTAGTGACAAAACTCTTATTACATATGGACAAAAAAATTACAAGAATTCATTTTACATACGCTTGATTCCAATTTTCAACAACACAATAACCTGCATATATTCAATCAATAAATGTCGTTGTTGACATTTGAATAACAAAGCTTATACTCCCCCTAAAGGAAAGCTAGGTAGATATTCAATCCAAACATCTTTGTTATTCCCCTTTTGTAGTCAAAATACTACACAACAATATGATATGTTTCTCCCCCTTAGTCAATGCTTTACTCTTTCATTAGATATGACGTTTAAGCCCAATTGTCCTTTCATTAGTGATTCCAAATCACTTTTTTACTACATATATTTCTCCCCCTTTTTGTCACAAAATGACAAAGGTTCGAGCAAATAAAAGACAGACCGAAAGGATCTTACAAATCAAAAAGACTTGTAAACAACCTATAAGAGTTAAGCACGAAGGTTTCACATACCACTTTAGATAACCAATATTAAAACCGAAACTAAAAGTAATTTAGCTTTAATATGTTATCAAGGAAACTATTACCCGAAGTAATTTTCCCTAACGGTTTAACAAATCGACTAAGAAACTTAATTCCCTTGTTAAACCAATTTCAAACATACAATCGCTTATTTCGATAAGACCAAAATAAAGATCAGAATTAACTTTATTTTTCTCCTCAGGCTCTAATTATTCAGACAATAACTTATACCTTTCTCTTTAGACAATAAAAACACTAGGTTAGTTGACTAGTTTTTCTTGTCAAGGCATTCGATTAGACTTGAATAACCGAATCCTCCAATTTGATAAGTCTAACTAAGATCAGAATTAACTTAGTTTCTCTTATCCGGAATCAATTTGAACTAAACAAATGATCTCGTATTTCGTTAAGCCATAAACAATACATACAAACCAAAATAAATTGACTTGCACAATTATTTTCTTAACCAGAAGCAATTGAAACATTATAGTACTTCAATTGCACCGAATTTCGTTAAGCAAAAACACTTGATACCTAACAATAAAGAAGATACCAAACAACAAGCCAAATAAATTGACACAGTTTTTCTTAACCGGAAACGACTGAATCATACACACACATACATCCATACACAATAATGGAACATATCAATTGTACCAAAATTTTGTTAAGCAAAAACAAAATATATGCAATATAAACATGCTTTTTTTAAACAGGAAAACGATTAACTAACAAATTCGTTACCTCAGATTCCACAACCTCTTCTCCCCAGAAAGATATATCATTAAGCGCAAGTTCAAGTAAGAACTCTTCCCCAGTATGTTGTCATCCTCTCGCAGGAACAAAAGAACAACAACAAGATCAACCTTTACCAGAGAAAGGTTGAAACAGTTTTAACTAATGCGTGCCAATAGCAAAAGTTGAAAACCCGTAACACATATGTTTATGCTAAACACAACTCATGTAAACATAAATTGATTCAACATATTGTGACTTTTCACATATGAGTTTCAATCGGAACACCTTATGATCCTTTGATAAATCCTACCAACATGGGCTAGAACTTAATCCCGCTAAATCAAAAAGCCACACAAACCATAAGGGTTTTATCATATGAGATCGAATATTAAGGTTAAGAAAACCGGAATCAGACATCCCATAAACCGAATACACGTAGTAAAATATAGACATTCATTCACAAGCTACGTAATTGGTAACTATCACAAGAAAAACTATTAAGAAATAATTTTATTCATTAATAATGATAGTTTTTTTCAAAAATAGACCTTATACAATAAATAAAGTAAATCAAACATTGATGTCTATTTTTTTCTAATCACGTGTCTTGTGAAGATCGCTTTCGAATTCTGGATTCAAATTCTTCTGAGCACTTCCCTTTCCAAAAGAAAGTGTGTTCATCTCGAACAATTGAGAATGAAGATCAGCAAATACTTCTTTTGAATCCTTTATCATTATCTCATGATGCCTAATACAAATTCTAACAGTAAGAATCTGTTCTCTCAGCGAATCTTGAAGATTATCAGGTTGTAGGACATCTTGAGTTTCAGTCATAACCGATGCACATAGTGCCAAATCATCTAGAGATGATCCTTCTTTCACCGATTTCTCCATTAAAGCGAGATAGTCTTCTTTTGGACAAGAAGAATATATAAAATATAGGTTAAGAGAAAATCAAGGGGCGATATAATTTGGTTTATGGAAACCGAATATATTTATCCCAAAGGTAAAAGATATCGATCATGAGATTATTGTTACCTATTAAAAGAACAGACTTACGAATTCTGCCCAGATTTTATGCCACCTCACAAAATATTTTTGGGCAACAAGTGAGGATGCATATTTCAACACAATCAGTGTGTGTTGAGGTGAGAATTGTTCTCACCCAGGTAACAAAAACATCCTTAGCATAATTTATGAACACAATAGGTTGTGTTTCTCTGTGTTCTTTCTTTCTCTTGTTATTGCAAGAGTCTGCAACTTCTTTTCCGGATCTAATAAACTCATTAGCCTTCAAATATTTTATGCCCTTACGAAGTGTCTTGATGAATTTATTTTGTTGGAGATTCCAATAGAAGTTTGCAGAGTGACTATCTTTTTCACATAAAGAACTTAACATATTGTTTGAAGATTTTGAAAGCGAAGTACCTTTTCCTTTGTTAACTTCTGACATCTTTGGTTGATTGGGGATGTCAATCAATCTCTCTTTCTCATACTTTGCCTCTTGAGTTTTATCTGACAAGGATTTTCTAAGATTATTAAGTTTCCTGATTAACTTTAGATTTTCCTTAATCTCTAACTCAAGTTTTTCAAAACAGTTCTTTAGGAGTTGATTAGACTCACTAGATAGATCACTATTAGTTTTGGAAAAAAGTGCATTGCAACTCGATATTCCTTCATAGGGTTTATCCTTTGGAATATCATATAGAGTAGTAACATAAGCCTTGTTGCACTTTTGAGACTTTTTGCAAGAACAATACCTTGCCATATGTCTGAACTTACGACACTTGAAACATTGGATTTCCCGATTACCTTTTTCATGACAGAAAGATAATGTACCAGGATTTGATTTATTTTTAAATAAAATATCCTTAATACGTTGTGTTAGAAGTACAATTGTTGAGTCAAGCTCTTTTTCAACAAGTGTTTTATCCTTTTGACAACGTTCCTCAGTCTGATTTATACTTACTTCTTTCGAAGATTGATTAGTATTATCTGAGACATTAGATCCAACATTTCTGTTCTTCAACAATGTTTATCAAAGATCTTTAACTTTTCTACAAGAGAGCTCCGAGAAAGTATAGAAATATCATTAGCTTCTATTATAGCATGTTTCTTAGACTCATATCTGGATGGTAACGATCTGAGAATCTTGCATACTATTTTCTTTTCAGGTATAGTCTTTCCAAGTGAGAAAGATGCATTGACAATCTCAGAAAGTTTAGTGTTAAACTCCTCGAAGGTATCGTTATCATCCATTCTAAGGAATTCACATTCACAAGAGAGAGATTGAAGATGAGCCTCTCTTTCTGAATCATTCCCTTCAAATATAGTCTCAAGAGTATCCCATGCTTCCTTAAAAGTTTCACATGAAGAGACATGATGTAAAATATCATGACTCACTACATGTATTATGGCATTTGAACCATCTGAATTCTGCTTTGCAAGAGCTCTTTCTTCATAAGTATAGAACGATAAGCGTTTAAACTCAGTTTTCGAATATTTCACTTTCGGTCATTCATATCCTTCTTCAATTAATATCCAAGTTTTAAAATCTCGGAATTTAAGAAAATATCTCATAGCAGATTTCCATAATGGGTAATTTGTCCCATTAAATCTTGGAGGTACGTTAACTGAATCAACCATTGGATTCAATTCTTATAGGTTGGGTCACACCAAACACAAATTGTTAGATATTTTTTTGTTTGCCTGCTCTGATACCAATTGAAAAGACGAGGGTACCCAAATACACCACAATCTTCTATTTATCCACCCATAAGTCCTCTTACCGAAAGTTATCGTCTATGGACAAAGTCGAGACAATACAACAAATCGGTATTCACACTTTGTGTGATTGTCTATGGATACGAGATCGATACAATACGACTACCAAAGTGTGATTTCTTGATAATAAGTTCGGACTTAACCAAACTCTATAGGATCACTATCAAGTAAATTGGAGTTAAAGTTTGTGTAATTTATTTTAAATTATATAAAAAAATATAATTACGGAAAAGAAAAGTAAATAACACAACAAAATTTTGTTAACGAGGAAAACTGCAAATGCAAAAAAACCCAGGGACCTAGTCCAGAATTGAATACTCTCAAAATTAAGATATACAAAATCTAAACCAACTTCGTATAGTTGAGACCAAGCAACTACCCATAGTTCACTTAGTTTCTTCAGTATCCTTGCGCTTCCAACTTCGATGAGTGCACGTACTGGAACAATTCTTTTGGATCGTATTCCAAACAGTAAAGAAACAACAAATCTGTTTGGTAACAACTCTTTCGATTCTTTCAAGATAAAGATATCTCAAGACATATGCAAAGGCTCTTTCGTTTAATCTAATAAACTCCTTTGCCTGGTGTTGATACATGAAAATAATCAACCTTGAAATAGATAGCCCCTTAACCTTTTGCGGGTTTCCTTTAGAATGGAGAGACTAGGGAACTAGGTCTAACCCACAAGGACGGGATAGTTCTGAAAAGACGAGGGTACCCAAATATACCTCAATCTAAAAATATTCCACCTATAAGTCCTTTCTCCGAAAGTGATTGTCTATGGACTGAGTCGAGGCAATACAACTAATCGGGTCACACTTCATGTGATCGTCTATGGATACGAGATCGAGACAATACGACAACAAGATAACTTGTGTGATTGACTATGTAGTTGCAGTAAATCCTACAACACACCCCTTGTATTATCATGACGATGATTTCTAGATCTAAACTTATTCGATATGAAAATAAAGATAAAGATAATGAAAATAGAAAATAAGACACAAGATTTACATGGTTCGATCAATATGATCTACATCCACGGGGTTAGGGATCTTCACTATGATTGTTGAATTACATATGAATTACAATTGAGACTTCATTAATGAGTATTTGGAGCTCTCTCTCTCTCTGGTTTTTGGGGAAGAATAAGAAGATAATAATAATACAAGTTACTTTTCTCTCTTTTACCTTTCTCTTTATATAGGATGCTACCTAGTGGATGACAGCTCATATACAGCTAAGATTTCCCCTAATTTCGGATCTGGCTTGTGATGATATCGCAAGCTTACATATGTTAATTTCGCAGATCTTCCAATCTTCGCAAAGTTATTACATTTTTCTTATGTTTAAGCTAATATCACCTATTGTGTCGTTTCTCAAAGTGCTCTGCGATATTTTTGTAATGCGTTGTTAAGAATTTCGCGAGCGTATCGTTGTCGCGAAATTCTGATCCTACATCTTGCCTCTTTTTTCTTGAATATTGCTTGAAGAGCGATCTTTAGGAAAACATCCACCTTGTTGTAGTTGTTGGAGGAACGAGTGAAAGAATATTGTACTTGAAAAGTATGTACTTGCCTCTATTATTTTGTGAAGTTCCGGAGCGTTGCGAAGTAAATAAGAAGTATCATCTCTTGAAGTATAAGAAGTATGAAGTATCCTTGAAAAAGTATGCGAAGTATGAAGTATCCTTTATGAAGTATAAGAAGCATGAAGTATCCTTTATGAAGTATAAGAAGTATTCAATCCTCGAAATGTAAGAAGTATCCGTTCTTGAATGAGAATAATAAGTATTGCCTCTGTTCATGCGAAATTATTACTCTATTTTTGGTGATTCTTGCCGACAAGATAAAGAACATAAAATGTTTTCTTGGTAATCCATAGTTGCCTCTGTTCTTTATCTATGAGGGTAGAATCCTTGAGAAAACGTTGAATGTGCGAATTGTTTCTTCATTCTTATCTTGCCTTTGTCTCATGTTTTGTGCTCATGCGATAGTATAATCTCTTCAAGTTGCTTATAATTGTGCGAAATAATTGAGCGAGATAATCACATCATTCGAAATAATCACATTCTGCGAAATTCTGACACATTCTACGAAATTTCGAATCAGTCTGCATAGTTCTGAATCATTGTACGAAGTTCTGAATAATCTTGCGAAATTCTGAATAATCTTGCGAAATTCTGAATAATCCTGTGAAATTCTGAGTAATCCTGAATAATTCTGCTAAATTCTGTAATATTATTCCGTACAGTTTTGTAAAGTACTTGTGCGAATATAATACTTATGTGATGATTATGTTATGAAATGTGTATGCGATGTTTATGCTATGAAGTGCTTATGCAATGCTTTTATGATGCGAGTATGATGCTTGCATGATGAGAATGCTTATCAATTGCAATGTATAGCTAATGTTTGTGTTACTTAGCTTATTTTGCACGCTAAAATTGATGTAGCTTTAAATTGCCTCCATTCTCCATTTCTCTGGCTTTTTCTTTAGTGTATGCATTCCTCTTCGTGTAGTTATTGTTCCTCACAAGTTCTTACTTGTGTTTCATCTTTCCTCTTTCCTGCACTATTAGTATCTCATAACAGTATGATCATAATATCAAGTCTGCGGCATTTTCACTGCCTCAGTTTCATTTCCATATACATATTCGCAAGCTTATTGGCTTACATATAATCATTTTTGCAAGCTTATTTGCTTACTCATCTTCTTATGTGGTCTTATTTTGCCTTCCTAGTTAAAGGTCTTATTTTTCCACCTCTTGTCATTGCGACAAAATCGCAGGACGTCTTTGCACTTTCATGCAAAAACCCATTGATCTTGCCTTAACTTTTTCTTTTGTATTATTGACTCTTCAGTATTGTTGCGACAATATGACAGGCCTAAATATTCTTGCGAAAATAAAGCCCCATGACATTGCCGTCTTGCGACGAAATCGCAGGACGTCTTCACACTTTCATGTAATGACCCATTGATCTCATCTTATCTTTTTCTCTAGTATTATTGCCTCTTCAGGATTGTCGCACAAATATGACAAGTCTTAATACCCTTACGAGTAAAAAGCCTCATGACATTTGCGTCTTAAGACACTTATCATCTCCCTAATGGAGGGTGCCGCCCTTATCTCCCCCCTGGTTTCCCCTTCAAGGAGGCGTACTTCTACCATACAAGGTTAGCTCCTCCCATCCGGTTTTAACAACAACCAGTTGTTTTCACAGCCTCTTGTCCCTTTTACCTATACGGCTTATGGTTACGAGACTGCATCCTAAGTGGGGTTTTCTTCGGGACGAGTGCAGTATAAGCCAAGACTTGTCAAGAATGGCAAGGTACGCTCCAGACGCCCCTGGCACTCTTGACTCAACCGTGTACCTCGGCGCCTTGATCAGATTTTGCACTCCTTGGGAGAGTCCTTATTACCTTAGTCGCCCAACCTAAGTCATAATCTTAAGTTGAGAATCCAAGGTGCCTCTCCCGTATGGGCTTTATTGACCCCAAATCTCCATGACTCAGGTTCCGGGGAGGTGTAACCTTTCCCTGAGCCATGCAACAGGTACCCCCTTATATGACGTACTTTAGGTCTTACATTTGCCTCTTGCGAAATTGTATTCGCGAACTAGGGTGTACGCCATAAAGGTTCGCCCCTATCTGCGAAATTTTATTCGCGTTTCTGCGAAATTTTCGCGTCTCTTTGTTTCTGCGAAATGTTCGCGTTTCTTTATTCTCTCATTCATCTTTTCATTTCTGTCATCTCTTTCATTCATTCTTTCATTCTCATAATATCATATCATTTGAATCAAAATAAATATTCAAGAGAAATTCTAATACATGGTAACTCTGAAATCTTTGTAGTTGTGAAATCTTTGTAATTCTGCGATTCTATCGCGTTTTGTAAATCAAATCAAAAATATTTTTATTCTGTGCAAAAGAAATATTCTAGAGAAACATATAAATTGAATTTCTCAGTTTTCTATAATTTTGAAATCTCGAAATCTCTGTAATTTTGAAGTCTTTGTAATCTTGAAATCTTAGTAATCTTTATAATCTTTGAAATCTTGAAATCTTTGTAATCGTGCGATTGAATCGCTTTTTGTAAATCAAATCAATTTTTTTTATTCGTTCCTAGTATAAAGTAAAATGTTCAAGGAGGTGGTACTTATCTTTCATGTGAGTCGCTATTGTTGTCAGAGAAGTGAATAAACGCCTTGAAATGTATGAATTTCGCGCAGCAAAAAGAAGTGTGAGAAGTGAGACTTGAACCCTCGACCTTCTTCTTGTATTTTCTTGCACCATACAAACTGTGCTAAGCCTCTCTTGCGAAATAATCAAAGTTCTTGCGAAGTAATCAAATTCCAACTGTGTGAGAGACAATTCTGTATAAATTTCGCGTAACAAAAATAATCATGCGAGAAGCAAGAATTGATCTCGCGACCTGCTGCTTGCATTCATGCCTCCTGACCAACTGTGCAAGCTTCTTCTTTGCGAAATATCTCTGCGAAATTATCATCAACTCTCTTATGTGCGAAATAATCAAAGAAATATTTGTGCGAAAAATACGCATGTGTTGGGACTTGATCACACGACCATGAACTCATTAACTTCGCAGATGACCAATTGTGCTGCCTCTTGTTTGCGAAATAATGAAACAATATTGCTAAATTATTCATGTTTTCGCTCTCTGTAAAAAAGAAGAAAACTATGTTCGCAGGCGAAGTCGAACTTGCGACCACGAACGCACATACTGCTCTCTGGACCAATTTTGCAAGATCCTCTCTGCGAAATTAACACACAACTTTTTTCCTTATTCTTTTATTCTCCCATGCAAATGAGAAGAAAATGAAAAATATGTGTCTCTGCGAATTCAAACCCGTGACCTATTTGTTGTTCGCTCAGCCTTGAACCATCTGTGCGAAAAAAATTTTTTTGATAGAAATGCAGCATCTGCCTCTTATCTTATCTTCGTCTTTCCCTTGTTTCTTCTCCTGCACATGAAAATCTTACACCGAAAACTTCCATTTTTTCCTTAAATTTCACCACAACAACTAATTTTTTCTCTCATACTTTTCATGTCTTTGAATTGTTGATGATGGTTACTCCCTGAAAGTGTGATTTCTTCCATGAAATTTCCATTTTTGAACTTAAACTTTGTAGATCTAGAAAAATATGAGCAGTAGATAATCTTCATGGAAACTTCTTGAACCAACAAGCTACATGAGGGATAAATCTCTTTACTCCTCCCTGTTTCTAGCGCCTAAATGTAGTTGCGGGAAATCCTCCTACAACACACCCCTTGTATTATCATGACTATGATTTCTAGATCTAAACTTATTCGATATGAAAGTAAAGATAAAGATAATGAAAATAGAAAATAAGACACAAGATTTACGTGGTTCGATCAATATGATCTACATCCACGGGGTTAGGGATCTTCACTATGATTGTTGAATTACATATGAATTACAATTGAGACTCCATTAATGAGTATTTGGAGCTCTTTCTCTCTCTCTGGTTTTTGGGGAAGAATAAGAAGATAATAATAATACAAGTTACTTTTCTCTCTCCTACCTTTCTCTTTATATAGGATACTACCTAGTGGATGACAGCTCATATAAAGCTAAGATTTCCCCTAATTTCGGATCTGGCTTGCGATGATATCGCAAGCTTACAAATGTTAATTTCGCAGATCTTCCAATCTTCGCAAAGTTATTACATTTTTCTTATGTTTAAGCTAATATCACCTATTGTGTCGTTTCTCAAAGTGCTCTGCGATATTTTTGTAATGCGTTGTTAAGAATTTCGCGAGCGTATCGTTGTCGCGAAATTCTGATCCTACAGACTATGGATTCAAGATCGAGACAATACAACAACAAAGTATGATTACTTGATAATAGGTTCGGACTTAACCACACACAATAGGATTGTTATCAAGTAAATAGGAATTAACGTTTGTGTATTTTACTTCTAATTATAATAAAATAATTATAATTGCGGAAATAAAAAAGTAAAAGACACAACAAGATTTTGTTAACGAGGAAACTGCAAATGCAGAAAAACCCCGGGACCTTGTCCAGAATTGAATACTCTCAGGATTAAGCCGCTATACAAAATCTAAACCAACAAGATTTAGACCAAGAAACTAAACCTATAGTTCACCTAGTTCCGTCTGTATCCCCGCGCCTCCAACTTATAATAAGTCACGCACTTGGAACAATTCCTTTGGTTTGTATTCCAAACAGTAAAGGAACAACAAATCTGTTCGGTAACAACTCTTTTCAAACAAGTGATATGAGTTTGAAAAAAGGCTCTTCCGTTTATCCCAATAAACTCATTTGTCAGGTTCTTAGATCTATCTCAATACGACTACCAAAGTAATTGCCTAGATTTTGCAATCAATACTTCTTAGTCACAAAGACAATATATTGATGCCGATATGTTCAACTAATCAATCAAGATTATCACAAAGATAGTTGGATCCCCAGCCGATCAAGTTTTGTGCACACCAAAGATTATGAACTCAAACAAGCAATCTTCTTTGTCTTGAAATCTTCTTAGATCTTCAATAAACACCTGCACACAACCAACTTGAATCTCTTATGATCAATCACACACAGAACGGAGTCTGTTAACAATGGATTATCACAAGGCGTCTTTAGATCTTCAAACTGTCTAAAGATCCCCGTCGAAATTTCGATCTAGTTTGAGTGAATCTTATATCAGAAGAGAAGATTCTCAAGCATAAACAAATTAGGTGCAATGAAAGTTCAGCCACCGTTAGTCAATCAAATCAATAGAAAACTAATAATAAACTCCAATTATCTAGTTTCCCACCAACGGTACTCGTAGAGCTTCCCAATCCCAAAGAAGTCTTAAAACCAGCGGTCGTAAGAGATTTCGCTTAATTAGGGTACTTTCCTCTCCGAATAGACGGCTCCACCAGTAACAACACAACTAGGTAGTTTTGTTGTCCCTGAGGATTAGTTTGCTTGAAATGCAAACTTCAATATTTATAGACCAAGGAAGTTTGGACACCAAGGAATTTCCAAAACCGAAAATATTCTCAAGATATGCAATATATTTCCAAATTCGGTTTTCATAATTCCTGGAAATGCATTGTCCAAATATTGACCGAAATCTCAGTAGAAAATCTCCAATTAATAAATGAACATTACCAATTTTTATTTTCTAAAGATTTGCATTTTAATTGCTGGAAATTAAAAGCATATAAAACTAAAAACCGTAATTAAAAGATTCTCAATTTATTTCGATCTGGGATTCTTTCCTTTAGTTATTAATGAATATCTTTGAACAATAAAAGATAAGAGTTACTGCACATGTTCAAAGCATGTTGACATCTTTACTTTGTAAATCCTTTTTCATATTTACAATCTTGGAGCCGATTTGCCACACTTCCAAACACATTTAGAATTGGTTCATCTGATTTCCAAGAACTATGTGATTGATCAAAAAACATTCAATCACCATTCATGGGTTTTACGGTTCTAACAAAAAAAGTTTCGGTTCTACCTCCATGTGGGTACTAGGATCGGTCACACTAGTTACCAAAAGTTGGTTGACTAGGTACTAGGATCGATTACCACATATATATGGTATAAACTTTTATTCGGTTGCACAAGTTATAGGATTCGGTCACACAAATTACTAAAACATGTTAACCTACTACAAGGATCGATTACACATCTTGTGATTAATCCAAACCAATTTCTAGGATCGGTCACCCAATGACTAGGAATGGTCACACCAATTACAAATATCGATCATACCATCTCAGGTGATTACTTAAGATCGGTTTCACTAATAAAAGTCATATCAATACAAAAGTCAGGCCCTGTGAATAGTTTTACCAAAATACATAAACAAGTTATGAGCGGTTATACTAAACACACATATTGGTAATCCAAAGATTTGAAATGAATAACAATACCAATAAGCCTAGTGATTTCCCTTTCGATTCATAAAACAAGTTTATGAATTATACTTCCTTTAAACGAATGTAAAATATTGTTTCCTAGGACGAAATCTTCACCCATACCCATACATAATCACAATAGCATTCATACGATTATGTTGATGTCTTATATACGGAGTTCAAAAGATAGACGTTATACTTCGTATTGTAATTCCTTAATACTATGTCTGACTAGAGTATAATCATTCACAGCTTCGCAGTTACGTTTTCGATATGCACGACTTGAAAGATACGTTAGGAATGAAACAGTTCAAGTCAAATATTACTAACCTCAAGTGGAAGGATGATGTCGTCGTTGTAGCTCTTTACTTCTTCACATTCTTGAAGTCTTCATATAATACTTGTAAGTCTCATATCCTAGTAACTTTCTATCTAACCTATACGAAGTTGACTCTAGTAAATAATCAAGCGACTCTTTAAATGAGTTTTGATTCACTAAAATATGACAACCAAACTTGACATACCAACGCTTGGTGGGTTCAACCGAGCTATGCTCTAACAAGTTCTAGTTCATCCAAGAGTATATTAAATTATTTGGGATTTACACCAAGAAAAAAGCCTCTTAGGGTTTACTAATAACTTAAGGAAAGGGAAATGGTAGTTTAGTAATACGTTAATCTTATGGGCATTTATCCATAAGATGGTCATTATAAAAGGGGAAAGAAGGCACACTTATTGAGACATCATTAATCCACCATTACCTTTCATAAACCTCTTTACACCTTGGGAGTACTTTCTGTGATTAGGGCTAGTTCCCCCTTCCCACGTATTACCCCATTAATATTGCAACCACAGTGGGAGGTTCTTAGCTTCTTTGATACTCCCAAGTGAGAGCCAGGAAGTGCCAGCGGGTGGAGCACGCCCAAACCCGGATCATGTTTCCGTAGAAGAAGTGCATGGAGAGAGTGATGATGAGATACGGTTCCGAGCAGTGGTTACCACCCCTATTTTGCAAGGAGTAGGAGCGTCTCAAGGCACGGGTACTAAGAAAGGAGAAACTCTCAAAGAAAAGGTTGCCGCTGAAACAAACGAACACGAGGTGTGCGAGATGCAAGAAGAGTTAGACGCGTCCATCAAAAGACAATAGGAGTTACGCGGACTCTTAAAGCGATCAAGGGAGCAGAACGCGATAACCTCCAGAGCAGTCAGCGCGAAGAATACTGTTCAGGGAATGACGGAAGATGCAATTGCAAAATATTTGGAGATTAATTTGTTAGAGCATATCTCGGTCGACCTCGCATGCATTTGTATCTCAAGCATGTTTGTCAATGTTAGTGATCAAAACTATAAGTCTTGATTTCTAGCCTATATAGCTAAGTCTCGGACTAGGATAAAAAAGTGTAGTTGAGCTCAAAGACATCATGGCGATTCATCATACAACGACGAATATCTACTCAAGGAACCGTGGAACTTCATCAACAAAAAGATATGTGGAGACTTGAACTTATCTATCTCTCAAAAGTCTATCTCTTCTATCTCCTACTTCTTATGAGACAAAAGTCGTATGATATATAGACTGGATCATACACATTTGATATTTCGAGCCGAGTATATCTCGCCTATCTATATCTCGAAATCATGTGTTGGTAAAGCGTTTCGCTTTGATCAAGTTTATCTTCACCTAGTGACGAAAGTCGTGAAAAGTTTCAATTACTTTGAGAATTGCTCTGACGCGAAACGGTCTGTGAATAACGTCTATATAACGTCCTCTGAGAATGTCTTAATGATTGGAATGAGAGTTTAGATTACATAACCATGTATTCCTTAATCCGAAGTTTTCGAACTTTGTTGATTGAGAGAAACCAGAGGAATTGGCTTTGCCAAGTCCGCGAACCAAGTCCGCGAACTCAGACAGTCAGACTCAATCTATATAAAAGTATCTCAAGCAGTTATTATCTCTCTCTTGATTTGATTTTTACTCAAGCTAAAATCAATAGCGAGTCTTTATCAAATACAAGGAATAACTTGGACGGTGCCAAAGACCAATGTCCAAGGATCAATCAGTATCAATCAACAACCAAAGGTTGGATTTCCAATTGATGATCACGAACGCACAACCTGTATTATTTCAATTATATAAAATATAATGCGGAAAACCACGGGACCTAGTCCAGATTGAATACACACTGTATTAAGCCGCTACAGACACTAGCCTACTGCAAACTAACTTCGGACTGGACTATAGTTGAACCCCAATCAGTCTCCCACCGATCCAAGGTACAGTTGTACTCCTACGCCTATGATCCCAACAGGATACTGCGCACTTGATTCCCTTAGCTGATCTCACCCTCAACCAAGAGTTGCTGTAACCCAAAATAATAGACTTGATAATAAACAGATCTGTCTCACACAAAAAAGTCTATAAGAGGATAAATCTGTCTCCCACAGATAAACCCTAGGTTTTGTTCCGTCTTTAGATATAAAATCAAGGTAACATGAACCAATTGATAATCCGATCTTATATTCCCGAAGAACAGTCTAGATTAATCAATCACCTCTCTACAATCCTTCCTGACTACACAAGCGGATTGTCGAGGAATCACAAACAATGAGACGAAGATGTTTGTGACTTCTTTATCTTGCCTATCGGAGAACTCTCACGATCTCAAGTCAATCAATCGATTGTACTCGTACGATAGAAGACGCAATATCAGATCACACAACTACGATAAAGTAGTCTCGGTCTGGCTTCACAATCCCAATGAAGTCTTTAAGTCGTTAACCTGATTTTAAAGAAGAAAATCAAAGGTTAATGGAGATCGACTCTAGCGGGCGCACTAGTAGCACATAGACGTGTGGGTATTAGTTTGCACAATGCTAGATGTCTCCTTTATATAACCTTCAAATCAGGGTTTTGCCTTAGTTACAAAGCAATCCTTATTCACCGTTAGATGAAAACCTGATTTAGATTCAAGCTAATATTTCTCAACCGTTAGATCGAAAACTTAGCTTGTCACACACACTTGGGTAGATGATTAAGATTTTTGATGGAGTTGTAGTAATGAGGTTCAAACTCTCGGACTTGTGAAGATTAAATTTAAAGATTTGATAAAATTATATATACAAAAATATTAACAATGGGCGAGAGGTACTGGGACTAAAGATTCGGCCGTTTTTTTCATTTTCAAATGGTTCAGAAATTAATTCTAGCAATTATAGTTCAAAAACAAAACAAATATTAACTCTAGTTTATTGCCAAGATAGATTTTATAAAATATTACTTGTATTTCTTAAGCATGGCATATCAAAAATCCCTAGGACTAAGCATACTCCATCAAATGAAATCACAAGTAATTAATTTAAAATCTTAATTCAATTAAAATTAGTGCGAAAAGTAAATAAAAGAATTAATGAAATTACCACATGGATGAAATTCGACCTCCTCCGTCGTCCCAGTGTTGGGTTTTAGCTCCTCATGATGAAAACACGCTCAAAATATATTTTTATAGCTCAAATGGTGTTTACAATGGAGAGAAAAGGAGAAAATGGTGTAAAACTGTAATCTGCGACGCACAAAAAGCGTCACAGAATGAACGATAAAAAAACAAGTGTTGCTGTTGTTTAGACTGCACTGCGACCACGGCTGTGCGTCTTAGACACTGTTGATAAACCACTGTCCTTGCGAGTCTTTTCTTCGTGTTCTTGGTGTTCTTCATCATCAGCAGCAGCAGAAACAGAGTTTCATCAACTCTTGATTTCTGCTTCTCTGGACCTTCTCTCGACCCCAAACTCTCGACACCCATTCTATGTGATACCAGAAATCTATTTATACTCCTCAGCCTCATTTAATCACGCCATAACTCAAGATAATTCTCTCTTTACTCGGCTTAAAGAGAAAATATTTTTTGGATATTTTCTTCCTTTAATTAGCTCTCCACGCGCTGAAATGATGTATAAACACTCCAAACATGATCTTACACGTTGTAGAATTGATTCAACACTCTCCAAACACATGAGTACACGTCTAAATTTGATGTGATCGTGTGATATTCATTTCTTGAACGTGCTTCCTGATTTCTTGATTGCGATGATTCCGGCCAATTATGATCGATCATAACACCCAAAATGTCTTCCTCTATCCATATCACAAATACCCATTGAAAATCAGAGGTTTAATCGAACTCTAACCCCTCCAAAAATCGATCGACCCAACTGCCAGTGAGAAGAAACATTTTCCCGCTTTTTTCCAAAATTTGAATTATGAGAAGAAAAGTGTCCTCCCCCTAATCCTGTACGGGTGTCCCTTTAGCAATTGGGGTGGAAATAGTAATTTATTTGGGTTCCTCGGTACATTTCTGGGACGCTTCCGGTGCATTTCTGAGGTGCCTCCGGTACATTATCCTGGGGTGTAAAACACTACTTTTCGAGCTCATTTCGCCGCAAAGGCTTATTTCTCTAAAAACATATACAAAAACACAAAATAACCCAATAAGTACTTAATCGAGTCTAACAATACAAAATATTGAGAACAAAATAGACACATAAATGCGTCTACCAAATACCCCCAAACTTATTATTTGCTAGTCCTCGAGCAAAAATAAAATCCTAACTCACTAGGTGTCCCTAGTGACCGAGTTAATCTCGGGAGGGTTTACCAGAGGTGTACCCACAAAACCTTTACTCCAGACCCTAGCTATCTACACAGAACCTTGGAAGGCACTAAAGAATCTCCTTGGTTGGCATACAATCATTGACTATAGGAGGAAGTACCCTGATGCGAAATTCCAATTGCTGTACACGAGTTTGCACTCAAGCATACTAAAATTCATATAAAGTGACAGAGATCTACTCAGATAGTTGCACTATGGACATCATATTCGGAGTCAAACTAATCATATAGATAGAAAAAGGAGATGGAAATAGAAAAATGTAGATGGTTTTGATGTTAACCAAATGATCGATGTTTCACATATCTGTCTGAAGGCCACTTCCAGAATGAACCTATCCTAATGGACTGAGATACCGGTCTGACTAATATCAACACAACTGGAATATACAAGGGAACCATTGGTCAATAACTTAAATCTAGATCAACAAACTGGCAAATACAAGGGAACCAGCAGTTGACTACACAGAACAATAACCATTTTTTTATAACTTAACGACATGAATAGATCTTTTTGATCCAAGCGCATGCTTCTTGTCAACAGATTACACGATAGTTCCCACGGGTCCTGCATTCCACGCTTGCTTAGGCGACGAAAACAGGGAGAACACACGCATATTGCTATCCAAGTGTTAATACTTATTCCGATTGGTCTAACTGGTCCGGTCTTTCTTTTTTTTTAGTAACTCAGTCACTCTAATTCACCCTAGCAGTGGTAACAACTTGAATCGTGTGCCCCACCTAATCACTTAGAGAAACATAGTTTAAAATGAAAAAATAAAAAAAATAAATGAAAAGGACTCAACGAGATATGGTGCAACTATCATGTTATTTCTAACACCTGAGCTCTGTGCTTTTATGAATAGACTCTTTCGATGTTTCCATCTAATTAGATTGGTTCCTCAACTCCTATAACCAAGATGTTCCCATACACTTAGATTGGTTAGTGCAAACCTTAATAGGAATAAATTTATAGGCTCTGGAGTTTAATAATTGCAACTAAAAAGTTTCTCCCATACCCCCAAACTTAAATCTAACATTGTCCTCAATGTTCTAAAGATGAAACTAAAAGCATGAACAAGGAGAAACTGTTACCATTTGAAGCGAAAGAGTTAATGAAAGATATTACCGTGTTGCATGAGCATGGGATACCTCCCAAGAAGTGCTAAGTTTAAAGTCTTCAGCCAGACTTAGGAAAGGATTAGTCAACTCGAACCATAAAGTAACAGTCGAAATAACTGTGGGTCTTCAAAACTAAATAGAGCTGACCCAAGGAAACTGCAATGAACCAAGAAAATGAACAAGACTAGCAAGACCTTACTTAGTTTCCTGATTAAGAAATTTATATCTAATTGTGGTTCAGGTTCAGGTTCTAAGAAAGGGTCTAAATAAAATATTTTCATTGGTTGCGTTTCTTCATAGGTGGGATCCGAATCATTAGGTCCTAGAGTCTGGAAAAACTCAAATATGATCTTAGAAGCGCACAATAATAACCTAAATAACCGAGGATCCTCTAAGTCAATAAGATTTGACTTACAAAATTGACCACAATGAGAGTAGTGGTCACTCTTAAGCAAATGTGTCGATTCTAATTTCCTAAAGCATTTAGGTTTAGTCTCACAACTTAATATTCGACACATTTGAAATATAAACGTTCCCACATTTGGAAGAAAACTATTTGGTGGGAAAACAAAGTCAATCTGGGTATCATAGCCTGGGCAAACCACATCAACCAGAGGATGGGTTTCTAACGATTAAACTTCTTCCTGGACATCATTAGGATCGGGAAAACGAGTATGAAGGTAATCTTGTAAAATGGTCGAGGCACAGATATCAAGTCCTAAGTGTGGGGACTTCCTGAGAGTTAAAGGTAAGGCACAAGGGAAGTGATAATCACCCCCAAACTTAGAGTTTTCAGTGTCTCTAGATAGACCTCTAATTATTTCTTGAATTTCCGTATCTTCAGAGTCCTTAAAATATTCAAGAGATTCTTCTAAGGTATTATCAGGTAGTGCATCTTTACTCATCTCTACGGGTCTATCTTCTTCTTCCAAGACTATTGTTTCTAAGTCGCTAGACTCTAAAACAGTATTTTCGAAATGAACCCGTTCCTCTAAACCACTATCGGCTTCGTCATCAAAAGGAAAAACTACATCGTCTAAAACGGTGGTATCCCTAATCAAATCCTCGTCCTTTTGAATAGGTGAATAATCATAAAAATTATTTGGATTTGAACTAGAAATAATATAATCACTATACAGCTCAATTGGATTACTAGACTCCTGATCACTATGCCTACATATTTCAGATTCTTCATTACTGCTATCCTCATCATCATAGTACGAAGATGATTGAACCTTATCTAAATAAGTAGTGTATTTTATTCTAACCTCGTCCTCTAAATTAGGCAAATATTCACTATTTACATCAAGGGTAAAATTGGAAACACTATTTTGGAAGTTTAGATTTTTAGAGAAGTTCTATTCTGGGTCTCTAACAAAAGCTTTTGGGCCGCCGACTCACATGAATTCCTGACGTAATCTAGGAAATCAGGTAAAGAAATTTCACTCATTGCATTATTTTCGTCCATAACTAAGTTATTCATTTCAGCGAACTTACGTGTTGTCTCAGCTAACTTACGTGTCGACTCAAGTAAAGAGGAATTAGCGGAATTTTTCTCGTATGACTGATGGTTGTGAGGATAATGATTGGGCTTACCATGGTATGAACCATAACCTTGAAAAGTTTGGCGTTCCCAACCACTATTCCCACCATGGTAATAAAACTGATGATGTCCATATTCAAATTCAGGTCGATATTCATTGTATTGGCTTATATCATACCAGCTCGACATTCTTAATTGCAAGGGAATTATACGCAATCACAAACAAGGCCGACTCGACTCCACCAAAGCAAACCTAAAGATTTCTAGCAAACAAAAAGCATGATGGCTCCACTTAGATTGTTTCTAGACCAGCTTCTATCTCTCGAAGGGGAATTCGTTACAGTTTAAGCAAACACCTCTGGAATCAATCCGAGTTAAAGTAAGTTGAATCAAGGCGAGGGAAGCTCGGTGGAGCTTTGATACCCAAGGCCTCACCGATATACAAGGCGGCGCAGTCACGCATTCAACTCACAGAAACCATCAAGAACTTCGAAGTATGCTTAAAAGGTGACCAATGTCCTTAAAAAAAATTTCCTAATAAGCGCGTTACCCTATTGGTCTCGTTCTAATCAAGTTTTAAGGCTTAGGTTCGCGTTCGGTTTCGTTTTCCTAAGGCGGGCAAGAAGGGAGCGGTGATGAAATCCGAACCCTTATCTTGTCTAGGACAGGCCTTGCCCTTTACTAGGAAAATAAAGACAGTCCAAATTTGTCCTCAATCAATGAATCACCTTAAGGAATACAGTAACTCGCTTACAGGAGATTCGCGAGTGTTTCGATGGACTTACCTCCCGTACCAGACGGGGGATGAACCGTTGAAGTCGACTCGGGCCACGACTCCTATGTCATGTACGAACCCGAGGGGGCGAGACGATATAGTAATCGTCGTCCTTCCCTGCACACAGTTTATATAATTTTTTTTTAATAATACCCTTCCGTAGGGTAAAAAAAAGAATAAAGTCCAATTGTTTAAAGTCCAAAATAAATAAATACAAAATTACAGTTTTCCTCACACACTCTAAAAAAAATTTAAAAATTAAAAATTAAATCCTAAAATTGTCCTTTTTTCTTCTCTTTTCGCTTTAAGCTTTTTCCTCTCCAAGTCCTTAGTGCTCCACTTCGAACCTGTAAATCAAAGAAAAAAAAGACAAAGTAAAAAGGAACAAATAATAAAAAAAATATAAACCTAAAAAATAAATAAAAATAAATCTATATACAAGTCCGCGTCGGCGGCGCCAAAATGATTAAGATTTTTGATGGAGTGGTAGTAATGAGGTTCAAAATCTCGGACTTGTGAAGATTAAATTTAAATATTTGATAAAATTCTATATACAAAAATATTAACAATGGGCGAGAGGTACTGGGACTAAAGATTCGGCCGTTTTTTTTTCATTTTCAAATGGTCCAGAAATTAATTCTAGCAATTATAGTTCAAAAACAAAACAAATATTAACTCTATTTTATTGCCAAGATAGATTTTATAAAATATTACTTGCATTTCTTAAGCATGGCATATCAAAAATCCCTAGGACTAAGCATACTCCATCAAATGAAATCACAAGTAATTAATTTAAAATCTTAATTCAATTAAAATTAGTGAAAAAAGTAAATAAAAGAATTAATGAAATTACCACATGGATGAAATTCGACCTCCTCCGTCGTCCCAGTGTTGGGTTTTAGCTCCCCATGATGAAAACACGCTCAAAATATATTTTTATAGCTCAAATGGTGTTTACAATGGAGAGAAAAGGAGAAAATGGTGTAAAACTGTAATCTGCGACGCACAAAAAGCGTCACAGAATGAACGATAAAAAACAGGTGCTGCTGCTGTTTAGACTGCGCGGCGACCCACGGCTGTGCGTTTTAGACATTGTTGATAAACCACTGTCCTTGCGAGTCTGTTCTTCGTGTTCTTCATCAGCAACAACAGCAGAAACAGAGTTTCATCAACTCTTGATTTCTGCTTCTCTGGACCTTCTCTCGACCCCAAACTCTCGACACCCATTCTCTGTGATACCAGAAATCTATTTATACTCCTCAGCCTCATTTAATCACGCCATAACTCAAGATAATTCTCTCTTTACTCGGCTTAAAGAGAAAATATTTTTTGGATATTTTCTTCCTTTAATTAGCTCTCCACGCGCTGAAATGATGTATAAACACTCCAAACATGATCTTACACGCTGTAGAATTGATTCAACACTCTCCAAACACATGAGTACACGTCTAAATTTGATGTGATCGTGTGATATTCATTTCTTGAACGTGCTTCCTGATTTCTTGATTGCGATGATTCCATCCAATTATGATCGATCCTAACACCCAAAATGTCTTCCTCTATCCATATCACAAATACCCATTGAAAATCAGAGGTTTAATCGAACTCTAACCCCTCCAAAAATCGATCGACCCAACTGCCAGTGAGAAGAAATATTTTCCCGCCTTTTTCCAAAATTTGAATTATGAGAAGAAAAGTGTCCTCCCCCTAATCCTGTACGGGTGTCCCTTTAGCAATTGGGGTGGAAATAGTAATTTTTCTGGGTTCCTCCAGTACATTTCTGGGACGCCTCCGGTGCATTTCTGAGGTGCCTCCGATACATTATCCTGGGGTGTAAAACACTACTTTTCGAGCTCATTTCGCCGCAAAGGCTTATTTCTCTAAAAACATCTATAAAAACACAAAATAACACAATAAGTACTTAATAGAGTCTAACAATACAGAATATTGAGAAAAAATTAAACACATAAATGCGTCTATCAGTAGACGTTTACTGGGTTCGTGAAAACCATTCTCAAATGTGTACGTGTATGTTGGTTCAACATAGTAACCCAAAAGGTTAACCATATGAGCATTTCATATTAACCTTGTTCTTCTTCACCATAACTAGTTCAATTGACTCAAATGAACTAGTTAAAGAGTTTTTCAATTGCTATGAGATCTTATTTAACTACACAAGACACAATTGAAACAAATATGATTCGATTCGATTGAATCAGCTCATGAACATTATAGCCACGATTTTCATAAAACATTCCTTAGTAATTTAATGTTTCATGTTCAAAGCACATCTTTAGATCATAACCTCTTAAGTTCACAAACAAGTTCGCGGACTTAAGTTAATCGGTTGAGTTTTCCAAACTCAGCAAAAATTCTCGGGATGAGAACTTCCGCCAGTTCGCGGACTGGGTTCGCGGACTGAGTTTGCGGACTTAGCACACAAACGAGTTTTGGAAAATCCCATCAGAAATTCTCGGTCGAGAACTTCCGACAGTTCGCGGACTGAGTCTGCGAACTAGGTTCGCGGACTTGGCAAGCCAATTCCACAAACCTCCCGATTTCTCTTGATCAAGAAAGTTCGAAAACTTCGGTTCAAGGAATACATGGTTCTGTAATCTAAACTCTCATTTCAATCATTGAGACATTCTCAGAGGACGTTATATAGCCGTTATTCACATACCGATTCACGTCAGAGCAATTCTCAATGTGATTGAAACTTTTCATGACTTTCGTCACTAGGTGAAGATAAACTTGACCAAAGCGAAACGCTTTACCAACACACGATTTCGAGATAAAAGATAAGCAATGAATGCTCAGCTCGAAATGTCAAATGTGTATGATCTAGTCTATATAGCATACGACTTTTGTCTCATAAGAAGTAGGAGATAGAAGAGATAGACTTTTGAGTGATAGATAAGTTCAAGTCTCCACATACCTTTTTGTTGATGAAGTTTCACGGTTCCTTGTATAGATCTTCGTTGTTGTATGATGAATCTCCATGAAGTCCTTAAGCTCAACTACACTTTTCTATCCTAGTCCGAGACTTAGCTATGTAGGCTAGAAACCAAGACTTATAGTTTTGATCACTAACATTGACAAACACGCTTGAGATAGCAACGCATGCGAGGTTGACCGAGCTATGCTCTAACAATCTCCCCCTTTGTCAATTTTAGTGACAAAACTATTAATACATATGGAATACAAAAAAGATAAACTTTAGTGGCTCCTATTTCATAGTATAATCTTCAACGTTCCTTGAAATCTTCGTCCTTCCAAGTACTCCAATGATCCCAAAGGTTGTAAGTTTAGCACCATCGTTGTTGAAGATCCGTAGCTATAACAATGAGAGAAATCGAGATTCTTGATCATTATTATACAATGTCATAGTATTATTATATAACATCAAAGTCCAATTGTATCACGACTTTAACAATAATACTACGGTGATATGTATCACTCCCCCTTAGTCAATACTCCATCTCGATCATGGAAACCACTCCCCCTTACACAATGACCCGAAAACCATATGTATTTGTAGTGTGAACTACAATATTTCTCCCCCTTTTTGTCAATAAAATTGGCAAAGGTACAAGAATGGGATCATAATGAAATTTCCGCAAGAGGCACTTCATGAACAAAATAAAAATACATACCAACTTAATTTAGATGCAATCTAATATCCGAAGCTAACAACATTCATCAAGGAGTTTTAAGATACAAGATAACCCCTATAAAATTCCACAGCCGCACTCCCCGCAAGATATTACAATTAAGCACAAGTTCAAAGGAACTCTCCCCCATTTGATGTCATTCCCGAGAGAACAACAAGAGCGACCTTAATTTCGAAAGAAAATAAGGATTTTTTATCGGGCACCAAAAACCATAGGAATGATTTTCTATATCCAAATCTCAACCAATTTAATCACAAGTAAACCCATGATTAATTCGATTGGAGTATGCAACTAAACAAACCAAAAAAATGATCAATTTAATTGAAAGTGCTCAACATAAGTAAACTCACGGAGCTACGACTAAGTCAATCACACGGAGATGACTAACTTAACCGTTCAGATACTCAACATAAGGAAAACCTTACAGAATATATGACTACATTAACCAAAGAACATGATAGTGTAGCCTTTCATATACTCAACACAAGAACTTGTGGAATATATGAAATCTCAACTAGATTAATTACAAGAGAACCTATAATTAATCTAATTGGAATACAAATAACCAAACTAATCACCGAAGTAATCAATGTAATTATTTTGGGCTCAACATAAGAGAACTATGGAACCCCGACTAAGTTTATCATAGAATATGACAACCTTAACCGTACATGTACTCGACATAAGAAAGAAAACTTATGGAGTACAAACTAAATAACCAAAAAGGTTGATTAATTTAGTTCTTAATGCTCGACATATAACATCTTATGGAACAACCAACAAAGCCAAGGTAAATCGACTTAGTTGTAAGGTGTTCAACATAAGACACACAATGGAGCCTTTACGGTAAAACATAATAAAATGGATCAATGAAGATCAATACCGTGGATAACATACATGTGTCTATTTTATTTTCCATCATAACGACATAATAGACTTTATCCTTGTTGAACAAAAGATTTTATCCTATTTTCCATCAAATTAATGATTACATAGGCTTAACTTTTGTATATGTCAAAAGTCCATTCGTCCTTTCATCAATATGGGACCTTCAATTTCATGAACGACCTTACTTTTGACTGAAATATGGGACCTTCAATTTCACGGACGTGAACAATACATATCCTATAAAAATATTGCAGTATCACAAACCATTAAAATACTGCAATAAACATCATCCTCCAAATATTTTTAGAATTTAATACCGATAAACCTAATAACATAAGAAGATGAAAAAAATAGCTATGTGTAGTCACAATCATCGCTATTCAAAACACTAGTTATTCTTCCTACTAATCCAAGACGGAAGACATACTAGGTAAACAACTAGAACCAAGATCAGACGAAACGCTAAATCCTGTCTGCAACCAGGGATTGAACAAGAACGAGTTCTTCAGTTGCCTTCCTTAGTTCGTCTTTTAGGTAGTCTAGATTCCGTGTTGCAATACCAAGTTGTTCGCGAACGATCTTAAAGTCTCCAAGAAGATTTCCTACCAATTGTGAAGAAATCTGAACTGGCAGTTTGTCTTCGTTTTCATGATC
The DNA here is from genome assembly GCF_003573695.1 of Papaver somniferum. NCBI lineage: Eukaryota > Viridiplantae > Streptophyta > Magnoliopsida > Ranunculales > Papaveraceae > Papaver > Papaver somniferum. The sequence goes on from NC_039364.1 coordinate 210,366,413, forward strand.
AAGAGCATGAAAGCATGAGATATCAATAGGACATAGCTCAACATCATCAACTTTGTTGCTTCCCTTCATTGTGCACCAAAAAGACTTTTAGAAAATCTTTTTGCACCTTTGGAACACAATATATATATATATATATAAGAAATTCCTTCAAACCCTAGGAACCATGAAGTTCGTGAGGGTTGGTGCGTGTACTAGAGAAACGGGCCTATGATAGACTAGGAAGCCCAAAATAGATGTTAAGGAGCAAACGGAATAAAGTAACAACGAATGCAGTACAATCCTGACAGCTTTCTCAAGACGAAAAATCCTGAGAATCAAGAGCATCCCTTTTTAACAGGACAAAAATTAAAAAGAGATGCAACATGAATATGTCAGGGTGTAATAAGATGAGCATCTTGATCATCATTGTTTACTTCTTCTTTTTCCTTTCCATCGGTATTTAACAAACTACCTGGTTTAGTTGAATAAGTATTATCAAGAGAAGATTTAGAAGTACCTGGGTTAACAACATTCCATGTTTTCTTGATATTACGTCTTAGTCTGTTTATGTGCATCTTCAGATCAGAGACATGATTGTTGACATGTAAGAAGTCTGAATTGGAAGTCTTGGATTCACAGTCCTTTTTGAGAGAATTTGAGGAACCTGACCTTTTCTTCCTTTTGTTCCTTTTTCTCTTTTCAGACTGATTTAACAGATCCGTTATACTTTTTCCATTCTTTTTCCTTCCTTTGTATAAATCCTTCGAAGGAACATGGCAAGGATCAAATTTATCACACTCATCCCTTGATAGCGAGAGTCCTTGATTCTGCCAATCTGTGATACAGGCTTAACAACTTCTTTAGACATCTACGCAAGAATGTTACGAAGTTTTTCATTCCTTTTCTGAATACGACATATTTGCTCAGAGTGTCCTTTGTTCCCGCAGAAATAGCAGTGAAAGGATTTATATTCAGTGGTTCTCTTACTAGCAGACTTTGTTGGAGTAGAATCCTTGTTCTTGCAAGCTGACACAGGTCTTTCACATGAAGTATTATTAACGGCTCTAACAAAGTTGATCTTACCTGTACTTGGAATGTATATACCTTTATAGCCCAGACCACGTGTATCACGATGTTCTTTACATGCTCCAAGCATAGATGATAGCTTTGTAGAGCTAATGTTGAATCTCTTCAGATTTTCCTACAGATATTTTACTTTCTCAAGCGCAGTCGCAAGTTCAGTTTTCAAGGATTTTTCTTTGGTAAGAAATTGATGTTCTTTGTCCTTGAACCATTTATGCTGAGATTCATATCTTGCTTCAGTTTCGTCAAGCCTTTCTTTTAACACACCGAGGTTACGAAGAAGATTATCACATTCAGTTTTTTTTTTTGAGCGTACCTCTTCTTCATGATCTTTAACAATAGATTGTAATAGTTTGTATCCACCATCATAACCATTGAAGAGTTTTCTCAATTTTATGTTTTCTTGACAGAGAGGACCCATGAATTTTCTCAGGGAAACAATTGTCTTGGTTTCTTTTAATTCACGATTAAACAACATGATGTATTGAGAAACCTCCTCATCAACGCTCTGTTCTTCTTCTGAATCACTGTCATCTGAAAGATCATCCAACTGTTCATCAAGAGATTTTTTCCAGTTGAATGCAGATTCGGCAGAAGGAGACGAGAAGGAGTTTTTCTCAAAGGTTTCAGATCTCTGAAGCTTATCTGAATAACCCTGACCTGATGTTGCGTTATCAGAGATAATACTCTTGTCCATAGAGTCAGATCGCTACAAACACAGACTGATGAGGTCTTAAACGTGTTTAACTGCTCTGATACCAATTGAAAAAGCGGGGGTCTAACAACACCACCCAATATTTCGATTAGCAATCTGTATGGACTAACTCCGAAATAATTTGCTAGAGAATCAACTAGGCAGTCAGACTCAATCTAGATAAAAGTATCTCAAGGAGTTAATATCTCTCTCTTGATTTGATTTTTACTCAAGCTAAAAACAATAGCGAGTCTTTATCAAATACAAGGAATACTTGGACGGTACCAAAGACCAATGTCCAAGGATCAATCAATATCAATCATCAACCAAAGGTTGGATTTCCAATTGATGATCACGAACGCACAACCTGTATTATTTCAATTATATAAAATATAATGCGGAAAAGAAATAACACAGACACCAGAAATTTTGTTAACGAGGAAACCACAAATGCAGAAAAACCCCGGGACCTAGTCCAGATTGAATACACACTGTATTAAGCCGCTACAGACACTAGCCTACTGCAAACTAACTTCGGACTGGACTATAGTTGAACCCCAATCAGTCTCCCACCGATCCAAGGTACAGTTGTACTCCTACGCCTCTGATCCCAGCAGGATACTGCGCACTTGATTCCCTTAGCTGATCTCACCCTCAACCAAGAGTTGTTGTAACCCAAAATCACAGGCTTGATAATAAACAGATCTGTCTCACACAGAAAAGTAAATTAAAGGATAAATCTGTCTCCCACAGATAAACCCTAGGTTTTGTTCCGTCTTTAGATATAAAATCAAGGTAACAGGAACCAATTGATAATCTGGTCTTATATTCCCGAAGAACAGCCTAGATTAATCAAACACCTCTCTACAATCCTTCCTGACTACACAAGCGGATTGTCGAGGAATCACAAACAGTGAGACGAAGATGTTTGTGACTTCTTTATCTTGCCTATCGGAGAACTCTCACGATCTCAATTCAATCAATGGATTGTACTCGTACGATAGAAGATGCAAGATCAGATCACACAACTACGATAAAGTAGTATCGGTCTGGCTTCACAATCCCAATGAAGTCTTTAAGTCGTTAACCTGATTTTAAAGAAGAAAATCAAAGGTTAATGGAGATCGACTCTAGCGGGCGCACTAGTAGCACACAGACGTGTGGGGATTAGTTTGCACAATGCTAGATGTCTCCTTTATATAACCTTCAAATCAGGGTTTTGCCTTAGTTACAAAGCAATCCTTATTCACCGTTAGATGAAAACCTGATTTAGATTCAAGCTAATATTTCTCAACCGTTATATCGAAAACTTAGCTTGTCACACACACTTGCGTAGACGTTTACTGGGTTCGTGAAAACTATGCTCAAATGTGTACGTGTATGTTGGTTCAACATAGTAACCCAAAAGGTTAACCATATGAGCATTTCATATTAACCTTGTTCTTCTTCACCATAATTAGTTCAATTGACTCAAATGAACTAGTTAAAGAGTTGTTCAATTGCTATGAGATCTTATTTAACTACACAAGACACAATTGAAACAAATATGATTCGATTCGATTGAATCGGCTTATGAACATTATAGCCACGATTTGCATAAAACATTCCTTAGTAATTTAATGTTTCATGTTCAGTGCACATCTTTAGATCATAACCTCTTAAGTTCACAAACAAGTTCTCGGACTTAAGTTAATCGGTTGAGTTTTCCAAACTCAGCAGAAATTCTCGAGATGAGAACTTTCGCCAGTTCGCGGACTGATTTTGCGGACTTAGCACACAAAAGAGTTTTGGAAAATCCCAGCATAAATTCTCGGTCGAGAACTTCCGACAGTTCGCGGACTGAGTCTGCGAACTAGGTTCGCGGACTTGGCAAGCCAATTCCACAATCCTCCCGATTTCTCTTGATCAAGAAAGTTCGAAAACTTCGGTTCAAGGAATACATGGTTATGTAATCTAAACTCTCATTTCAATCATAAATACATTCTCAGAGGACGCTATGTAGCCGTTATTCACAGACCGATTCACCTCAGAGCAATTCTCAAAGTGATTGAAACTTTTCATGACTTTCGTCACTAGGTGAACATAAACTTGATCAAAGCGAAAAGCTTTACCAACACACGATTTCGAGATAAAATATAAGCAATGAATGCTCAGCTCGAAATATCAAATGTGTATGACCTAGTCTATATAGCATACGACTTTTGTCTTAGAAGAAGTAGGAGATAAAGAGATAGGCTTTTGAGTGATAGATAAGTTCAAGTCTCCACCTACCTTTTTGTTGATGAAGTTCCACGGTTCCTTGTATAGATCTTCGTCGTTGTATGATGAATCGCCATGAAGTCCTTGAGCTCAACTACACTTTTTTATCCTAGTCCGAGACTTAGCTATGGAGGCTAGAAATCAAGACTTATAGTTTTGATCACTAACATTGACAAACATGCTTGAGATAGCAACACATGCGAGGTTGACCGAGCTGTGCTCTAACGGGTTATTATCGACAATTCTACTCTTTATAGGGTTTTATAGTTGGGCGTATACGAACTTGTCAATAGGTTTCGAAACCTACATTCCTTTTTCCTCTTGACATCCTATATAAGACTGCTTGTTGAGTTAAGTGATTCAATCACACAAATCCAGTTGTTTATAACTGTTCTCAAAGCACCATGTCGTCAGATGGAAAGGATGTCAACATGATTGTTAAGTCTTCAATCAAGGAAAAATAAAAATCTCCTGTTTCTAAGTCCCTGAAATGAAAAAGAAGGAATACAAGAAAACCCAGGGCTGTTCCTTCTAACTCTCAGAAGTTTTCCGATGTTCTTGATGAGTTAAAGGAAATAAGAAGGGAGATTTATGAAATAAAGACGTTCGTGTCTAAATCTTTGGAAATTCAGAGGACCCTAATTCGACCTCTTCAGCCAAGACAGTTCATGGGTATTGACACTTATCTCCGTGAACCTTATGTCCCGATAGTTTTCGATAACAAGGAGTTCGGGAATGGTAAAGAATTTCTCAAAGGAATTGTTGCCTAGTATATCTTCTTTTTGGTTTAGTTGGAAGAATAACTAGTGCTTTGAGTAGCGATGATTGTTACTACACATAGATATTTTGTTTTCATCTTCTTATGTTTATTTTTTAGGTTTATTGGTTTTTAAATTCTAAGAATATTTGGAGGATATATTATTGCAGTATTAATCTGTTTTGAAGTATTGTAATATTTTTATGGGATATGTATTGTTTGCGTCCGTGAACTTGAAGGTCCTATATTATGTCAAAAGTAAAGTCGTTCATGAATTGATATTCGTATTGATGAAAGGACGAATGGACTTTTGACAATTACAAAAGTTATGCCTATGCAGTCATTTATTTGATGGAAAATAGGATAAAATCTTTTGTTTGACAAGGTTAAAGTCTATTATGTCGTTATTATGGAAAATAGAATAGATCCTTGTATGTTATCCACGGTATTGATCTTCATTGATCCATTTTTCTATGTTTTACCGTGAAGGCTCCATTGTGTGTCTTATGTTGAGCACGATACAACTAAGTCGATTATTCTTGTTGGCTTTGTTGGTTGTTCCATAAGATGCTATATGTTGAGTATTATGAACTAAATTAATCATCTTGGTTGGTTATTTAGTTATTTGCTCCGAAAGTCTTTTTTTGTCGAGCAAATCCTTTGACAATTAAATTGATTACTTTTGTGATTAGTTTGGTTGTTTGTATTCCAATTAGATTAATTATAAGTTCTCTTGTAATTAGTCTAGTTGAGTTTTCATATATTCCACAAGTTCGTGTGTTGAGTATATGAACGGATATACAAATCATGTTCTATTGGTTAATGTAGTCGTATATTCCGTAAGGTTTTTCCTTATGTTGAGTATGTGAACGATTAAGTTAGTCATCTCTGTATGATTATCTTAGTCGTAGCTCCGTAAGTTTACTTATGTTGAGCACCTTCAATTAGATTGATCACTTTTGTGGTTTGATTTAGTTGCGTATTCCAATTAAATTAATCATGGGTTTTCTTGTGATTAATTTGATTGAGTTTTGGATATATAAAATCATTTTTATGGTTTTTGATGTCCAATTTAAAAATCCTTCTTTTCTTTCGAAATTAAGGTCGCTCTTGTTGTTCTTTCGGGAATGACATCAAATGGGGGAGAGTTATTTTGAACTTGTGCTTAATGGTAATATCTTGCGGCGTGTGCGGCTGTGGAATTTTATAGGGGTTATCTTGTATCTTAAAACTCCTTGATGAATTCATTTAGCTTCGGCTTTATGATTGCATCTAAATTAAGTTGGTATGTAGTTTTCTTTTAGTCTATGAAATGTCTCTAGTGGAAATTTAATTATGATCCCGTTCTTGTACCTTTGCCAATTTTATTGACAAAAAGGGGGAGAAATATTGTAGTTCACACTACAAATACATATGGTTTTTGGATCATTGTGTAAGGGGGAGTGGTTTCCATGATCGAGATGGAGTATTGACTAAGGGGGAGTGATACATATCACCATAGTATTATTGTTAAAGTCGTGATGCAATTGGACTTTGATGTTACTTAATAATATTATGACACTGTATAATATTGATCGATAATCTCGATTTCTCTCATTGTTATAGCTGCGGATCTTCAACAACGGTGATGCTAAACTTAAAACCTTTGGAATCATTGGAGTACTTGGAAGGACGAAGATTTCAGGGAACGTTGAAGACTATGGAATAGGAGCCACTAAAGTTTATCTTTCTTGTATTCCATATGTATTAATAGTTTTTCACTAAAATTAACAAAGGGGGAGATTGTTAGAGAATAGCTCGGTCTACCTCGCATGCGTTGCTATCTCAAGCATGTTTGTCAATATTAGTGATCAAAACTATGAGTCTTGATTTCTAGCCTACATAGCTAAGTCTCGGACTAGGATAGAAAAGTGTAGTTGAGCTCAAGGACTTCATGGCGATTCATCATACAACGACGAAGATCTACTCAAGGAACCGTGGAACTTCATTAACAAAAAGGTATGTGGAGACTTGAACTTATCTATCACTCAAAAGTCTATCTCTTCTATCTCCCACTTCTTATGAGACAAAAGTGGTATGCTATATAGACTGGATCATACACATTTGATATTTCGAGCCGAGTATATCTCGCCTATCTATATATCGAAATCATGTGTTGGCAAAGCGTTTCGCTTTGATCAAATTTATCTTCACCTAGTGACGAAAGTCATGAAAAGTTTCAATTACTTTGATAATTGCTCTGACGCGAAACGGTGTGTGAATAACGTCTATATAACGTCCTCTGAGAATGTCTCAGTGATTGGAATGAGAGTTTATATTACATAACCATGTATTCCTTAATCCAAAGTTTTCAAACTTTGTTGATTGAGAGAAACCGGAGGAATTGGCTTTGCCAAGTCCGCGAACTCAGTCCGCGAACTGAAGGAAGTTCTTGTACCGAGAATTTCAGCTGGGATTTTCCAAAAACTCGTTTGCGTGTAAGTCCGCGAACTCATTCCGCGAACCTAGTCCGCGAACTGGCGAAAGTCTCTTTGCCGAGTTTTTCTGCTGAGTTTGGAAAACTCCACCGGTTGTCTTAAGTCCGCGAACTTGTTTGTGAGCTTAAGAGGTTATGATCTAAAGATGTGCTCTGAACATGAAACTTAAATTACTAAGGAATGCTTTATGCAAACCGTGGCTATAAAGTTCATGAGCCGATTCAATCGAATCGAATCATCTTTGTTTCAATTGTGTCTTGTGTAGTTACATAAGATCTCATAGCAATTGAAAAACTCTTTAACTAGTTCATTTGAGTCAATTGAACTAGTTATGGTGAAGAAGAACAAGGTTAATATGAAATGCTCATATGGTTAACCTTTTGGGTTACTATGTTGAACCAACATACACGTACACGTTTGGGCATGGTTTTCACGAACCCAGTAAACGTCTACCCAAGTGTGTGTGACAAGCTAAGTGTTCGATCTAACGGTTGAGAAATATTAGCTTGAATCTAAATCAGGTTTTCATCTAACGGTGAATATGGATTGCTTTGTAACTAAGGAAAAACCCTGATTTGAAGACTATATAAAGGAGACATCTAGCATTGTGCAAAACTAATCCCCACACGTCTGTGTGATACTAGTGCGCTCGCTAGAATCGATTCTCCTTTAACCTTTGGTTTTCTTCTCTAAAACTAGGTTAACGACTTAAAGACTTCATTGGGATTGTGAATCCATACCGATACTACTTTTATCGTAGTTGTGTGATCTGATCTTGCATCTTCTATCGTACGAGTACAATCTTTGATCCGCTTGAGATCGTGAGAGTTCTCCGATAGGCAAGATAAAGAAGTCACAAACATCTTCGTCTCACTATTTGTGATTCCTCGACAAACCTCCTGTGTAGTCAGGAAGTATTGTAGAGAGGTGATTGATTAATCTAGGATGTTCTTCGGGAATATAAGACCGGATTATCAATTGGTTCATGTTCACCTTGATTTCATATCTTAAGACGGAACAAAACCTAGGGTTTATATGTGGGAGACATATTTATCCTTTGATAGAATTTTTTGTGTGAGACATATTTGTTTATTATCAAGTCTGCGATTTTGGGTTGCATCTCTTGGTTGTGGGTGAGATCATATAAGGGAATCAAGTGCGCAGTATCCTACTGGGATCAGAGGCGTAGGAGTCCAACTGTACCTTGGATCGGTGGGAGACTGATTGGGGTTCAACTATAGTCTAGTCCGAAGTTAGATTGGAGTAGGCTAGTGTCTGTAGCGGCTTAATACAGTGTGTATTCAATCTGGACTAGGTCCCGGGGTTTTTCTGCATTTGCGGTTTCCTCGTTAACAAAATTTCTGGTGTCTGTGTTATTTATTTTCCGCATTATATTTTATATAATTGAAATAATACAGGTTGTGCGTTCGTGATCATCAATTGGAAATCCATCCTTTGGTTGTTGATTGATATTGATTGATCCTTGGACATTGGTCTTTGGTACCGTCCAAGTTATTCCTTGTATTTGATAAAGACTCGCTATTGTTTTTAGCTTGAGTAAAAATCAAATCAAGAGAGAGATAATAACTCCTTGAGATACTTTTATCTAGATTGAGTCTGACTCTCTAGTTGATTCTCTACCAAAGTATTTCGGAGTTAGTCCATACAGATTGCTAAGCGAAATATTGGGTGGTGTTGTTAGACCCCCGCTTTTTCGATTGGTATCAGAGCAGGCAAACACGCTAAGACCTCATCAGTCTGTGTTTGTAGCGATCTGACTCTATGGACAGAGGTGCTATCTCTATTAACGTACCACCAGTATTTGATGGATCCAATTACTTATGGTAGAAAATTGATATGCGAGCTTTTCTTTAATCACATGATTTTCAATCATGGGTATATGTGGTTAATGGCTATGATGCTCCCGTTGTGGCAGTCAGTGATGTAAACGTTCCCAAACCTATTGGTGAATACTCCGCTGTTGAGATAACTGCTGCAAAGTAAAATTCCGACGGTTTGAATGCTATCATACATGCCATTACCCCAAATCTTCAGCATCATGTGACAAACTGCACTAGATATAAAGATGCTTGGGATATCTTAGAAATCGTTTTTGAAGGCAACTCCAGTGAAAAGGATGCTAGGCTTCAAAACCTTAATTCTGATTGGAAGAACCTTCGTATGGAAGATGAAGAAACATTTTATGAGTTTAATCACAAAGTGTCTGAAATTGTTAATGCATCTTTTGCATTGGGTAAGACTATTCCTGAAAAGGACATTTGTGATGAAAATTCTCAGATCGCTGCCATCTAGATACGAGTATAAGAAGCATGCCATAGTTGAGGGGAATAACCTCGATAATCTTTCCAGAAACACCTTGGTTGGAAAGCTTAAGATCTTTGACCATGAGCATACATCCAAAGTCGGTAAGGATGTTGCCTTTAAAGCACAGAAGAATACTAAATTACTGGTCAAAGGTAAGAGTGTTCATGTCTCTGAGGATGATTTTTCGGATGAAGATCTTGACAAATCAGTCTCCTTGATCACAAGACAGTTTAGGGATCTTCTGTTGAAGAGAAGTAAACGGTTTTCAAGAGACAAACCTAAGTCATCAGACAAACCTCGCGGTCGCGTACCTCCTTAAAACAGGGATGCTGACGAGGCTGATGACGAGGACATGGCTCAGTCTTTAAGTGTAAGGGTTTTGGTCATTTTTCTAACGAATGCCCAAATCGTAGAAAATACACTGGGAACAATGGTCTAGCTGTAACACTTGATGAAATGTCTGAAACCTATGATTCCGATGAAGATAGGAAATCAAGTGTAGGGCTTCTTTGTGAAAACATCGATTTTGATACTTGTAGCAATACATATATCAACCTCAATGGGTTCGGAGAAGAGGGAAACCCAATCAAGCTGGAAGATTCTTTGAATCCGATAACTGGAAACCCTTTCAGTGATGTTTCAAGATCAACTATATGTCTGTATGCTTGCACATCTTAGATGCCTGAATATTATCCAAGTTTGACATGCTCGTTTTGTTCGATGAAGGGACACAAACTATCAAGGTGTTACAAATACAAGCACCAAATAAGGCACACCAGCAAATTTCAACGAAGAGCAGGTCGATTAGCAAGTAAGCTGAAACTTGCTCAGAAGACCGCCGAGGTATGTAGGATCTTATCTTCGTCTAAGAAGTTGGTTTCCAAGGATAGAATAAAACCATTTTAAAATAAAATATGGTCAAATCATTTTGATAGACAAAGATCAGAGGATTCCTCCCATGAGGAAAAAGATGGACAAACCGTTGTTCATCGCAACACAACCTGATTGTGTTGTTGGGAATATCTTGTCCCATGTGCCTGTTCGAAAAGAGATAAGATTGAGTGCTGATCAAGGCTTCAGAAGAGTTTTTCCTTTTTTTTTCTTAGTTTTGTTATTTTTTGTCTATCAAATAAAAGAAAGGGTTATTATCGACAATTCTACTCTTATAGGGTTTTAGAGTTGGGCGTATATGAACCTGTCAATAGGTTTCGAACCCTACATTCCTTTTTCCTCTTGACATCCTATATAAGACTGCTTGTTGAGTTAAGTGATTCAATCACACAAATCCAGTTGTTTATAACTGTTCTCAAAGCACTATGTCATCAGATGGAAAGGATGTCAACATGATTGTTAAGTCTTCAATCAAGGAAAAAGAAAAATATCCTGTTTCTAAGTCCCTGAAAAGAAAAAGAAGGAATACAAGAAAACCCAGGGTTGTTCCTTCTAACTCTCAGAAGTTTTCCGATGTTCTTGATGAGTTAAAGGAAATAAGAAGGGAGATTTATAAAATAAAGACGTTCGTGTCTAAATCTTTGGAAATTCAGAGGACCCTAATTCGACCTCTTCAGCCAAGACAGTTCATGGGTATTGACACTTATCTCCGCGAACCTTATGTCCCGATGGTTGTCGATAACAAGGAGTTCGAGAATGATAAAGAATTTCTCAAAGGAATTGTTGCCTAGTATATCTTCTTTTTGGTTTAGTTGGAAGAATAACTATTGCTTTGAATAGCGATGATTGTGACTGCACATAGCTATTTGTTTTCATCTTCTTATGTTTATTTTTTAGATTTATTGGTTTTTAAATTCTAAAAATATTTGGAGGATGATATTGTTGCAGTATTAATCTGTTTTGAAGTATTGCAATATTTTTATGGGATATGTATTGTTTGCGTCCGTGAACTTGAAGGTCCCATATTGTGTCAAAAGTAAAGTCGTTCATGAATTGATATTCGTATTGATGAAAGGACGAATGGACTTTTGACAATTACAAAAGTTATGCCCATGCAGTCATGTATTTGATGGAAAATAGGATAAAATCTTTTGTTTAACAAGGATAAAGTCTATTATGTCGTTATGATGGAAAATAGAATAGATCCTTGTATGTTATCCACGGTATTGATCTTCATTGATCCATTTTGCTATGTTTTACCGTGAAGGCTCCATTGTTTGTCTTATGTTGAGCACGATACAACTAAGTCGATTATTCTTATTGGCTTTGTTGGTTGTTCCATAAGATGCTATATGTTGAGCATTATGAACTAAATTAATCATCTTGGTTGGGTATTTAGTTATTTGCTCCGAAAGTCTTCTTTTGTCGAGCAAATTCTTTGACAATTAAATTGATTACTTTTGTGATTAGTTTGGTTGTTTGTATTCCAATTAGATTAATTATAAGTTCTCTTGTAATTAGTCAAGTTGAGTTTTCATATATTCCACAAGTTCTTTTGTTGAGTATATGAAAGGCTATACAAATCATGTTCTATTGGTTAATGTAGTCGTATATTCCGTAAAGTTTTTCCTTATGTTGAGTATGTGAGCGATTAAGTTAGTCATCTCCGTATGATTATCTTAGTCGTAGCTTCGTAAGTTTACTTATGTTGAGCACCTTCAATTAAATTGATCACTTTTGTGGTTTGATTTAGTTGCGTATTCCAATTAAATTAATCATGGGTTTTCTTGTGATTAATTTGGTTGCGTTTTGGATATAGAAAATCATTTTTATGGTTTTTGGTGTTCAATTTAAAAATCCTTCTTTTCTTTCGAAATTAAGGTCGCTCTTGTTGTTCTTTCGGGAATGACATCAAATGGGGGAGAGTTCTTTTGAACTTGTGCTTAATGGTAATATCTTGCGGGGTGTGCGGATGTGGAATTTTATAGGGGTTATCTTGTATCTTAAAACTCCTTGATGAATGCATTTAGATTCGGCTTTATGATTGCATCTAAATTAAGTTGGTATGTATTTTTATTTTAGTCTATGAAATGTCTCTTGTGGAAATTTCATTATGATCCCGTTCTTGTACCTTTGCCAATTTTATTGACAAAAAGAGGGAGAAATATTGTAGTTCACACTACAAATACATATGGTTTTTGGATCATTGTGTAAGGGGGAGTGGTTTCCATGATCGAGATGGATTATTGACTAAGGGGGAGTGATACATATCACCATAGTATTATTTTTAAAGTCGTGATACAATTGGACTTTGATGTTACATAATAATACTATGACACTGTATAATAATGATCGAGAATCTCGATTTCTCTCATTGTTATTTCTCTCATTGTTATAGCTACGGATCTTCAACAACGGTGATGCTAAACTTATAACCTTTGGAATTATTGGAGTACTTGGAAGGACGAAGATTTCAGGGAACGTTGAAGATTAGACTATGGAATAGGAGCCACTAAAGTTTATATTTTTTTTGTTCCATATGTATTAATAGTTTTGTCACTAAAATTGACAAAGGGGGAGATTATTAGAGCATAGCTCAGTCGACCTCGCATGCGTTGCTATCTCAAGCATGTTTGTCAATGTTAGTGATCAAAACTATAAGTCTTGATTTCTAGCCTACATAGCTAAGTCACGGACTAGGATATAAAAGTGTAGTTGAGCTCAAGGACTTCATGGCGATTCATCATACAACGACGAAGATCTACTCAAGGAACCGTGGAACTTCATCAACAAAAAGGTACGTGGAGACTTGAACTTATCTATCACTCAAAAGTCTATCTCTTCAATCTCCTACTTCTTATGAGACAAAAGTCGTATGCTATATAGACCGGATCATACACATTTGATATTTTGAGACGAGTATATCTCGCCTATATATATCTCAAAATCATGTGTTGGTAAAGCGTTTCGTTTTGATCCAGTTTATCTTCACCTAGTGACGGAAGTCATGAAAAGTTTCAATTACTTTGAGAATTGCTCTGACGCGAAACGGTCTGTGAATAACGGCTATATAACGTCCTCTGAGTATATCTCAATGATTGGAACGAGAGTTTAGATTACATAACCATGTATTCCTTAATCCGAAGTTTTCAAACTTTGTTGATTGAGAGAAACCGGAGGAATTGGCTTTGCCAAGTCCGCGAACCCAATCCGCGAACCCAGTCCGCGAACTCAGTCCGCGAACTGACGGAAGTTCTTGTACCGAGAATTTCTGCTGGGATTTTCCAAAAACTCGTTTGCGTGGAAGTCCGCGAACCTAGTCCGCGAACTGGCGAAAGTCTCTTTGACGAGATTTTCTGCTGAGTTTGGAAAACTCCACCGGTTGTCTTAAGTCCGCGAACTTGTTTGTGAGCTTAAGAGGTTATGATCTAAAGATGTGCTCTGAACATGAAACTTAAATTACTAAGGAATGGTTTATGCAGACCATGGCTATAAAGTTCATGATCCGATTCAATCGAATCATCTTTGTTTCAATTGTGTCTTTTGTAGTTACATAAGATCTCATAGCAATTGAACAACTCTTTAACTAGTTTATTTGAGTCAATTGAACTAGTTATGGTTAAGAAGAACAAGGTTAATATGAAATGCTCATATGGTTAACCTTTTGGGTTACTATGTTGAACCAACATACACGTACACGTTTGAGCATGGTTTTGACAAACCCAGTAAACGTCTACCCAAGTGTGTGTGACAAGCTAAGTGTTCGATCTAACGGTTGAGAAATATTAGCTTGAATATAAATCAGGTTTTCATCTAACAGTGAATATGGATTTCTTTGTAACTAAGGCAAAACCCTGATTTGAAGACTATATAAAGGAGACATCTAGCATTGTGCAAAACTAATACCCACACGTCTGTGTGATACTAGTGCGCTCGCTAGAGTCGATTCTCCTTTAACCTTTGGTTTTCTTCTCTAAAACCAGGTTAACGACTTAAAGATTTCATTGGGATTGTGAAGCCAGACCGATACTACTTTTATAGTAGTTGTGTGATATGATCTTGCATCTTCTATCGTACGAGTACAATCTTTGATCCGCTTGAGATCGTGAGAGTTCTCCGATAGGCAAGATAAAGAAGTCACAAACATCTTCGTCTCACTGTTTGTGATTCCTCGACAAACCGCCTGTGTAGTCAGGAAGGATTGTAGAGAGGTGATTGATTAATCTAGGCTGTTCTTCGGGAATATAAGACTGGATTATGAATTGGTTCCTGTTCACCTTGATTTCATACCTTAAGACGGAATAAAACCTAAGGTTTATCTGTGGGAGACAGATTTATCCTTTGATAGACTTTTTTGTGTGAGACAGATTTGTTTATTATCAAGTCTGCGATTTTGGGTTGCAACTCTTGGTTGTGGGTGAGATCAGCTAAGGGAATCAAGTGCGCAGTATCCTGCTGGGATCAGAGGCGTAGGAGTACAACTGTACCTTGGATCGGTGGGAGACTGATTGGGGTTCAACTATAGTCCAGTCCGAAGTTAGCTTGGAGTAGGCTAGTGTCTGTAGCGGCTTAATACAGTGTGTATTCAATCTGGACTAGGTCCCGGGGTTTTTCTGCATTTGCGGTTTCCTCGTTAACAAAATATCTGGTGTCTGTGTTATTTCTTTTCCGCATTATATTTTATATAATTGAAATAATACAGGTTGTGCGTTCGTGATCATCAATTGGAAATCCAACCTTTGGTTGTTGATTGATATTGATTGATCCTTGGACATTGGTCTTTGGTACCGTCCAAGTTATTCCTTGTATTTGATAATGACTCGCTATTGTTTTTAGCTTGAGTAAAAATCAAATCAAGAGAGAGATAATAACTCCTTGAGATACTTTTATCTAGATTGAGTCTGACTGTCTAGTTGATTCTCTAGCAAAGTATTTCGGAGTTAGTCCATACAGATTGCTAAGCGAAATATTGGGTGGTGTTGTTAGACCCCCGCTTTTTCATAATTACCGAGTGACAAAGCATGATGCCTATGATTCATTAGATCCACCATACTCTGCGGAAGTTGCCGACTACCTATACCCCTAGGATTATACATCGCCAAAATTTAAAACATACGGAGGAAAAGGGAATGCACGAGAGCATGTGAGTCTCTTTATATCAACTATGAATGCCTATGCTCAGGATGAGAGTCTTTGTATGCGAGAATTCCCAAAGTCATTAACAAATAATTCTTTTACCTGGTACGACAACCTGAAACCCGGAAGTATAAACTCATGGCCCGCCATGGTGCAGCTTTTCCTAAAAAAGTTTTATTCCGCGCAAAGGAAAGTTACAGCGATATATTTAGGAAGGTGTACCCAGAGGGTAGGGGAAGAGATCGGGAAATACATTACTCGTTTATGAGAGTTCACACTGGAGTGTCATGAAGATATCCCGAGGAACGCTTAGCATAGATCTGTATCATAGGAATGGACGCAGTTTTCCGATTGAACCTGAAAAATTTCAAATTTCAAACCTTTGTGGAAGTAGAAGAGGCTGCATCCCGGATATCGGATTGTGCTGATGTTATGCATTCAGGAGGAGGCGGACACATGTGGCAACAACACTCCGTCAACGCTGCGTCTGCACCGGTTTTTAACGATCAAGCAAATGAAAATGGAAAGAGTGGAACTGCTTTTAGTTCTTATCGCGGACAATCTGGAAGAAAATGAGGAAGAACGGATGGAGGGAGGTCTAATCCACCACCTCCTTTACCATGCAGCAAAGAACAGATAGTAAGGCTCTTGGAGCAATGGATATCAAACAAGGAAGAAACTCTACCTCAAGTATCTGTGGCACCCACTGCAGTGGACAAGATGCATGAACGATACTGCCATTATCATAGAAGAGTGCACCACCCGATCGTGGAGTGTTATTCCCTCCGACATATTATACAAAGAAAGCGAGCCAGAGGCGAGTTAGAGATATGAGACCAAAGCATCAAGAACGACCCGCTCCCTCAGCATCAGGTCATGATGCTTTCACACGACCATGTCAATGGAGAAACCTGGAGGCCTTGGGAGGATGTAGGAGGAGAAAAAGTGTGCGAAGTTTCTGACGCGGCAGTCTTTCCGGATACAAATGGTATCGCTAGTAAGTTTGCTAAAACTGTCATGGCTCAACAATTTTTCGAATCTCTTGGGTTTACCGAAAACCAAATACGCGAAGCATCCAAAGCTATAACTGCGATTGCATCTGGGAAGGCATACGACCCGATACCTAAAGAAGACATTGTTTTCACGGACGAAGATATATGTTACCCAGGAGAGCACCTCCGCCCCTTATACCTAACAACTTTCATCAACAACAACCTCTCAAGCGAACTTTCATAGATAGAGGAGCTTCACTTAATCTAATTTCACTGTATACACTAGAAACCCTGGGGATATCGCGGGCAACAATTAAGATGCGAGCGACGACTGTGAGAAGATTTGGGGGGAAGACTCAGACGCCGATTGGGATAGTACACCTGATGATGAAGATTGGACCTATTTGAGAAATCACTCCATTTTACGTTCTCGAGGACGACACTACATTCCACGTATTGCTCGGAAGAGGATGGCTCCTGAATAACAAGGTTGTAGCATCAACATATCATCAATGCGTCAAAACTAATATCGGAGGAAAGCAGTTCCGGATTCCAGCTACGAGCAACCCATTCGGACCAGAAGAGGCATATATGGCTGATGCGGTCTTTTACAAAGAGCCTATCCTTAGTCAAGGAGAACAACCGAAGCATCTGATACCACTCCCGAAATGGGAAGAGTTCCATACTGAAGAGCAAGCAAAAGGAAAATCTAAGTCAGTATTTAGTCCGTCGCCGATGGGACCTGCCACAGGAAGTAAGAGAGCAACAACTGAAACTAAGAATATTCAGTTCAAACGCTTCCCGCGGCTTAAAGGTGGACATGTTTATCGCTTATAGAAATTAGTCGGGGAAGTCTCTCAGCGCCAACATGATTGTGCTATGTCATCAATAGATGAAAAAATGGCGGAGACGACCCCAGTAGCGGAGGAATCGCAGGATGAAGCGGAGATTTTGATTACAAAAGAAGAAATGATGGAAAATTTACCCGAAGAAAAGATAAAAGTTGATCCGACACTGAACGGGTTAGAAGAGGTGAACCTCGGTTCGAAATACAATCCACGTTGCGTACGCATCGGCAAACACCTGTAAGAGGACGAGAAAGGCGGATGATAAAGCTGCTCCGTGAATATCAAGATGTGTTCGCATTCACGTATGATGAAATGCCTGGCCTGGAAAGCAGTTTAGTCGCACATAACTTCATTGTTTTGCCCGAGTACAAACTAGTTAAACAACGGAGTCGTAATTTTCCGGTAAAGATAGAACTCGCCATCAAAGAAGGGGTGGAGAAGTTGCTTAAGGCTAACTTCATCAAGCCAATTCAGCACACAGTGTGGTGAGCTAACATCGTACCAGTAGCTAAGAAGAATGGAAAATTCTGGTGTTGTGTTGATTACCGAGATTTGAATTGCGCGTGCCCTAAAGATGATTTCCCAGTGCCAAATATAAATGTAATGGTAAACAACACGTGCGGGTATGATATGTTTTCTTTTATGGATGGGTTTAGCGGGTATAACCAAGTGAGGATGGCCGCGGAGGACACTCATAAAACAGCTTTCCAGACGCCGTATGGAAACTTCTACTATGTTGTGATGCCATTTGGATTGAAGAATGCAAACACAACCTATCAGCGGGCGATGGTAGCCATCTTCCATGATATGATGCATCAGATAATGGAGGTATACATAGACGACGTCGTGGTATAATCAAGGGCGCGAGACCACTTAAGGCGCGTTTTTAACAGATGCAGAAAGTATCACTTAAAGATGAGTCCCCTCAAATGCGCTTTTGGAGTCAACTCCGGAAAATTCTTGGGATTCGTTGTTACAAACAAAGGAATACTGATCGACCCAGACAAGGTAGAAGCAATAACCACCATGAGGCCGCCCGCAAATGTGAAAGAATTGTAAACTTTTATAGGAAGAGTATCATACGTCCGGAGATTCATCCCCGGATTGGCACAATTACTATCCGCGTTCTCACCCTTGTTAAAGAAAAATAAACAGTATGAATGGGGAGATGATCAAGAGTGAGCCTTCTAGAAGCTAAAAGAATGTTTAATTAGCGCACGAGTCTTACGACCACCCGTCAAAGGAGAACCCCTCTATCTGTATACAACTTTTATTAACGTGGCGATCGGAGCACTGTTGGATCAGGACCTCGACAATGACCAGCTACGTCTGATCCATTATATCAGTAGAGGCTTCAGAGATGCGGAATTCAGGTATTCAAAACCGGAACAAGCATGTTTGGCACTCATATACGCCACGCAAAAATTGCGATCATACTTGCTCACTCATGAGACTATAGTGGTGGCAACTGCTAATCCAATCGCCTACTTGGCTACAAAGCCAGTTTTATCCGGCAGGACAACTCGTTGGTTACTACAGCTATCCGAGTTCGAACTAAAGTATCAGCGGTCCAAAGGAGTGCGCGGGCAGGCGTTTGCGGACTTGTTGATGGAGATAAGTGAGGAGATACCCGGAGAAATCGCAGAAGCTGAAGAAGAAAAACGATGGGTAATGTTTTTGATGGATCATCATACGGTTGGCACAGAGATCTGGTATAGTTTTCGAAACATCCACGCGGGATTTGTTATCGTTCGCCTTCAAATTAGATTTCGGATGCAGCAACAACGTAGACGAATATGAAGCGCTAATCTTGGGGTTGCATATGGCAGAGGAATTTAATTTAGGAGAAATAGACATAAAGGGAGACTCAAAGATGGTTACGAACCCGATATCAGGAGAGTTTCAGGTGAAAGAGCCGCATTTAGCTCCTTATCGAGCCGAGGTTCAAGAGCTGATTACAAAAAGAGGAAGTACTGTCATCGAACATACCCGCAGGGCCACTAACCGCCCTGCCGATGCACTATCTATCCTAGCAGCAAAAATGCAATTAAATGAAGCGGACGAAGTAACAGTAGTGGTAAAAAAAAAATGGCATTACCAAGCACATGGAAAGAAGACGCGGCATTTGAACAAAAGGACGACTACATAACAGCTTATATTGAGGACCTAACTAGAGAGGTGGATGACCAGCTGCTGCCTACTAAATTGCTAAAGCAGTTCGTCATAGTAAGGGGGCGTCATATTTTCGAACACCCGGAGGAGCCCTATCACGCTGTATAGGAAAGTTAGAGGCGCAGGAAATGCTGAATCGTGTCCATACGGAATCTTGCAGACAGACAGGAGGAATTCCATTATATCGCCGTTTGCAGAGGATGGGTGTATATTGGCCGAACATGGCAGTTCAAGCGGCAGTCATACATGATAAGTGCGAAGATTGTCAGGCGCCTCCACAACAAATAGAGGTATTAGGGCAGAAGTAGAGGATTGGAGACAACCTTATATAGACTTCATTCAGTACGAACGTCTACTGCAAAACATACAAGATGCACTCAAGATTCAGAGGAAAGCCGAACGATTCTTTATGAGAGAAGGAATTCTCTACAGAAAAAGCTATGGAGAAAGGATATTGCGTTCCTTGTCACAAGAAGAAGCGGAGGTAGTCATGGCTACATCTCATAATACGAAGCATCAGGGTATGAGGAAACTGTTTCTACAATTGTATGAAGGAGGGTTCTATTGGCCCACGATGGAATTTGATACAACCGAGCATGTGAAGAAGTGCCAGCAATACCAAAGTCATGGACCGCTAATCCGCGCCCCGCATACTTTTCTACACAGCGTTGTAACTCCCTGGCCCTTCATAGCTGGGGACTCGACATCATTGGGCAGATAAGTCCAACCTAATCCGGACGGCATAAGTATATCATCACCGTAACCGAGTACTCCTCCAAATGGGTAGAAGCCATTCCACTCCGAGATTATTCGGGAGCTACAATTGCGGCATTTATCAAAGAACATATTATATGTCGATTTGGCGCGCCAATGGTTATCCGCTCAGATAATGGTACCTCTTTTGTTAACCAAACTGTTAAGGAATTGCTAGATCAGTACGCCATTAAGTTCCATACTTCGAATGTTTATTACCCTCAGGGGAATGGACATGCAGAGGCTACTAACAAAACATTGTTGAGAATATTAAGCCGCACAGTACATGATCACCACGGAAGCTGACATGAGAAGCTACCTCTCGCACTCTGGGCATACGACATTTCCAAAAAAAGTTCAATCGGAGCCTCTCCTTATTCCTTAGTATACGGGGAAGATGCAATACTACCAGCGGAGATCGCTTTTCGTTCTGCACGCGTAGCTATGGCCAGTCTCACTACCCTGGATGAGGTTAGCCGTTCCGCTTATCTTGATAGTCTGTAAGAGCGACGAGCTAAAGCCGAGCGATTCGCGGACAAGTACGGGCAAAGGAAAGTGAGATACTATAACCAGAAGGTAAAAGAACGAACTTTCTGCATCAACGACATTGTCATGAAAATTGCCCCGCACGTCCAGCGAGATGCAAAGGCTGGAAAGTTCTCCGCAAATTGGGAAGGGCCCTATATGATTGGTGAAGCTGCGGAAAATGGATACTATTACCTTAAGCGGATGAGTGGATCCCGGATCAATACCCCTATCAATGGTAAATGGTTAAAGGCTTACTACGCATAATGAACTAAATGTATGCCGGACGACTGATGATCAATAATAAGTACTTTTATCTTAAATAATGCGTCAAAATGAATAGCCCCGAGTCTGGTTAAGTTCTGTGCACGGCCAATAAAGTATACCAATAGACCCGAGTCTGGCTAGGTTCTGTGCATGGCCAATGAAGTGCACCAATAGCCCCGAGTCTGGCTAGGTTTTGTGCACGACCAATGAAGTGTACCAATAGCCCTGAGTCTGGCTAGGTTCCGTGCATGACAAATGAAGTGAACCAATATCCCCGAGTCTGGCTAAGTTCTGTGCACGACCGATGAAGTGCACCAATAGCCCTGAGTCTGGCTAGGTTCCGTGCATGACCAATGAAATGCACCAGTAGCCCCGAGTAGGTTCTATGCATAACCAGATGAAATGCATCAACATCCTCGAGCATGGCTGGACCAAGAGCACACAATCCATGAGAGAAGTGCTACAACTATGATTAATGATTAAAATATTGCACAAGTAAAGTGCATAACAACCTGAAGCGTGGATAGAACAAATGAAATATCAAATCCTGAATATAAGATAGAGTCCCGGGTAATGAAATTATGCAGTAAAACATTAATCCGGAGAAATTAAATTGATATATTCATTACAAGAAGGGCGGATACACTCGGGATAACACAATGGTAAATAAAACAAAGTACTACACAGTATACTCAAAACTTAAAGAAATGAAGCTAATACTGAACGTGCGCGTTTTAATCGTCCAACAGAAACAACTAACTCATTTTCTTGATATTCCATCCGAACACAAGCATTGAAAATTATTTCATACGCCTCGGCAGAGACCATAGCCTTTTCTGCTAAAGGATCGACCCCATAAGCACTCAGCCGATCCATATATAAGTCCATTGCGTGGAAATATTGTGTCTGACTCGCATCAAACATCTCTTCACAATTGCGTACAAGTCGAGCATTCCCAGCAACAGTGGCTTGCAACAACTCCACATTTTGTCTCCTAAGGGATGAAGAAAATGCATTGATTGATTCTTCTATTAATTCGAAGATTATTCTTTCATTGATAAATATGGCATATATATACAAAAAAAATTAGAATAAAAAAAAATTAGGATAGCGCGCGAAGTGCCTGTGAACTTCAGCAAGTGGGCGAGATCAGCATGCCGCGGTGAATGAGAGATCTTGGGAAGAACCTTACATGCCTTGATACCAGTAATCAAGTCCTTAACAGTCTTTGGGTTGGGTGTGGCCGACCTAGCGGTCGAGTGAGACCTGACTTCAATAGATCTCACAGTACGACCCGCCTCAACACAATGGAAATGAGTAACCAAACGCTGCTCGCGGAAATAACCACGATATTCAAGAAGGGCCATATTAGGCAACCCGCCTTCACTTTGAATCTTCATCACAAGATGGTCCGCAACCGCTAACTGTTCATGCCAGCAAGAATTCTCGATCTCAAACGTATCAAGCGCAAGACACGTCACCTCCAAAAGGCGATTTAAGTACCTCACTTCTAAAACCAACCTCACACGACTAACCATAAAACAAGAGATAAACACTTAAGAATTACATATTTTGATAAATAACGATGAGTCTTATATATATAAACGAACAACACAACACCCAAGAAAACATTTACGAATCAAAAAAAAATGATGATAATGATGATGATGATGATGATGATGGAAGTAATCCTCTTAGGAGCGTTCATTTATAAGTGAGCGACAATAAGAAATGTCTTCATCCAGGTCCTGCATCATCAACTGTACTTCACCATACTGAGTAGTGGAGTTGGTCTAAGCATTACGCACCTCTTCAAGCACCTGATAAATCTTGTGTGTAACATCGCCGGAGGCATGGGATTCTCGAGCCATGTCTATCGTTTCCTTATGCTCCTCATAAGCTTTACGAGATTTATCCAGATCAATCAATCGATGAGTTTGTAGCATCCCAATTTCGTCCTTTAACACTAGCAAACGAGCTAGTTCCAATTTTCTATCGATAGGATGAATAAGAGCGGACACAACACACAAAGTCAAAACACATCCACGAAGATTAGAACCCGCTTGTTGAGCGACGAACGCATGGAAGTAAGCTATTGCTTGCTCGATATCAGTCTTCATAATTATCGACTCTTGGAATAACCGCTCGGCTTTTTTTCGAGCGGAAACAATATCATCTAGCGCGCTGCAGTTCTAGATTCAATCGCCCGGACGCCCGCATCCTCTGAGTCATTGAATACGTCTCATACTTCTCATCAAACTGCGCGCGTGTAGCCACTCTATTCGCCATTCTGACTTCTCTGAGAATCTCTACTTCAGCTTTTACCAACAACAAGCGAGTTAATTCATGATTCTTCTCATAAGGAACGACCAGCATTGGCACAGGATCCAGAGCCAAAGCATAACCATGTAAATGATGAGCCATCTGCAACAAACCACAATTCACAGCAGAGACAATCAAGGAAACTTGGACACACCAACTGAAGTGATCCTACTTACCCCTATTTATAGGAGCAAAATGATAACACCACATTAATTACTACTCAACCATAATAATAAATACTAAATAACTGAATAATAAAATACGTCTGGAAAAAAACAAACCACCCAAACAAAAGAAAAGAAATCATTGTTCAAAGTCCACTCATAAAGCAATTAAAGGATCAGTTAATATCCAAAGCGATTAGCTCCGCCCTCTTCTTGACAATACGCGCGTTAACCTCCTCAGCAGCATCTCGGGCAGTCCTCAACTACTCAGTAGCTCGCCCAACGTCCGGCATTAGCCGGTCATATGCCTCTTTCTTGATATTAGCAACATTGAGCAAGCGCCTATACTCTCGATCCAGCTCTTCAATTTCACGGGGCAATATATTTCGCGCGTTGTGACTCGCCTTTGCCACGTCCAATAAATTCTTGAGCCATTAAATTGGAAATCGGAGAGTTAGATAAGTTTGAATAAAGGCGTCCCACTTTCTCAACATAGATGGATCGATAGGAGTTCCCTCCGCTTGAGAAAGGTCGCCCGCTATATCCAATAAATCCTCATTAGCCACAACCAAAGAACTAGTAGGCATCTCTTCATGAACATACATATGGCCGAATATCTACACTATGCGTCGATAATTAGCCGCTTTAGTAGAAGGAATCCAGAATCCATGAACCAGCTCAAAGCGGTTGCCAACATCAGCTTCCGCGCCGAAATAGTACGAGGATAGCAGAACTGCATATCTTCCGGAGTCGCCATTAATTCAGCATCAGCGTCCACCCCGCGAGAAACCTTAGGGGCTGTCTTGGAAGGATTTTGCCGTTTATCGTTAGCACTTCCGGATTCGCTACCTTTAAACTGCAGATTCGAGTCGCTCCCCTTACCATAGGCACCATCCCGCTTTCCCATATTTTAAGAAAAGAAAAGAAGACGTGAATTGACATCCCAAAACAACAACAAAAAAGCAATGATGGCGATAAAGAACGCACAACACATACCAGATCGGAGGAAGGGGGAAGATTGGTAGGAGAATGAATCGATCGACGAGAGGAAGAAGAAGAGCTTAACGCGGCTGGCTCCGGGTGACCTAAGCAAGAGACGAAAGAAATAGAGAAAGGAGGAAGTAAAATAATTTTATCAAGAATATGTAAGGAATAAAGATTTATATATATAGATTACCAGGTGCATTCAATAATAACAACAAAATATTTTGACTGGCACGTGTCAATGATTAAAGCCCAACAAGAGGTAGTATAGTATACTCACGAGACTTAGAAGAGGAAGAGCTCTGATTTTCGGCGCTACCTTTAGGCCCACTATCCTCCTGGGAATAATCATGAACAGAACGATCCGACCCGGACTCGCTCGCTGCACCTAGCATATCAGAAGGAGTATGAAAAGGGTGATTAGGATCCGGAATCGTCTTCACAATTAGAGGGTGAGTGGAGTGTAAGGTCATACGAGGAGAAATCACTTAAGGACCACTTTTATTGATCGTTCGTCCTAGATGACATTCGACACGTTCAATAAATGAGCTTGTAGAAGGTGACCCCACTTTTGGAGCCTGCGGAGAAGATAAAAGGGAAGTATTGGCAGAACGAATGGAAGGCAACCGCGGAACAGGGAGTACACCAGCGTCTCGCTTCATCTTCTTCGCCATCCGGTTAGCCCTCAATTCGTGAAGAGGTAGATTAATGTATTCTTCGAAGAGGAGGCTCCTAGGCTTCCAGCCAATAGGCGGTGAATTCTAAAAGAATATGACACAAACAAATATAAAAGAAACTAAGGCAGAATTCAGTTAGAAGCAAAGGAAGAGAAGGAAAGAAAGGATATCTTAGTAGGAGGAGACGTGACAAGAGGGATTTCCAAGGGCTTCACTACTGGAGGACGCCTTCTCTTCTTAGAACTCGATGAAGGAGGTAAAGAACTACCTTTTCCATCCTCCTGAGGAGATTCATCACCCGGAAGGGGATCCCATCTGGTAACGAGCGGATGAAGAGGGCGACCTTTGTTGCTAGAGGAAAGCTTGTACTTGCTAGAAACCTCATCAGTTAGCTTCACGCGTCCTGATGCATGCATTTTCTTGAAATCGTCCTTGGTTAGAGCCAATGGAGCATATGGATCCTTGATAAGAAGGTTTAACACGTTTCTATTGACACCATTGCGATATCCGAGCCATTCATTGGTGACACTAACGGGCCGCTGGGATTGAGGTTGGAAGAAATCAAAATAACACTGTTGATCACTCATCCGAAGACCATCTTTAAAGACGAAGCGATTAAAGCTCTTCCGGATCTCCATCTCCTCATATGAGGAAGGGAAAGGGGGATTAAAGGGAACCCCTTGGTCAAAACCAAGTTGGCGAGCAACACGAACGGTGTTGTATGCCTCGGATGAAAACTTCCCACCATGAAATCCGGGGAGACGTCCTGGTAAAGTATAAACAATAATGTCAAAATCCTCGGATGAAGGCATATCCTCGGAAGACATTCTCCGTGGAGACTTGATAACGAAACTATAATGCAAGGAGCCAGTGCGACCATCTTGATAAGTGATAAGGTTGAAATCATCTCCCTTTTCCATGAAATCTTTGAGCTTAGCCTTAGCCAGAAAACCCTTCTTATGATAAAGAGCCATCCGAGGATAAGACTGAGGCACCGTCACGAGTCGCTTGGAACCATCCTTTTGAATAACTTCTTCTTTCCGCGAGAGAGCAAGGGGATTCAGCTGAGGGGGCATGTATGAAGGAAAGCGTTCCAAAACCCATGCATGAATAAAGTTAGCAGGGAAGAAAGTTTCTACATCATGAAATCAGTCCACATGATGAATGTCACGCGCCAGTAGATCCAAATGATGATACAAACCGCCTAAGAACATGAGAGAGAGCGGGAAAGATACACCGCGAGACATCATCACTGGCATGAGGATGAGCTCATTCTTAATAGTGTCTCGGGGACTGTACTCGAACACAACATGGCATAACCAAAAAAGAAAGAAAGCTGCTAATTCTGCTCGATCTGATTCCCCTTCACGAGGAGGTACGCTCTCTCGTTCTCCGGAAAGCATAGGGGCCAAATATCCGATCCAGCAAGAGAAAGAAGCACGACGCTGCCCGGACTTAGGTTTCTTACTGCTCTTGGTTGCCTCTATCTCCCTTATATCATCAGATTCTTCAGCAACGGATGACTTCGGACGAGCAGCCTTGATGGCGGATTCCATAAGCTTTGAGGAAGATGAAACATTAACCGTGGAACTATGTGCAACGGACGCAGCAGCCTTTCCTTTTCTCCTACCCCCGATTCCTCTGCTTCGTTCAGAGCCTCAGTTTTGATCTCTCCTGGCGACTGAAATGCTATAGAATTTGCTTTGGCTGCAACTAAATGATCGCGAAGTTCCCTATCGCTCTTATTCAAAGACTTGTGAAGGAAGCATCCATCGAAAACTGTATCACCATGGACAGGTAGGCCAGTAAGCGCCACTACGTCTTCCAAAATTGGGGTCGCCTCACCCCAAGAGAATAGAAACGTATGAGGATCGATTCCCTAGCGCGCACATAAGCGGACCAAGCTATCATGATCTCGCTGGACGTATCTAAACTTCGAAGCCTGTATAGCAGCTTATATACCTAAGGAACGGATAGTCCTCTCATGATCTGGATTGGAGAAAATATAATCTACCCACGGGTCTCAGGAGGCAGGAGATTCAGCGGACGAATGTAACATGATGGTAGGAAAGACATAATCTCCTCTATAAACCGGTAAACGAGGCATCCCCTCGGAAGCGGGTATTGGAGACACATCCGCTTGAGGGCGGATAAGCCAATCTATAGATGCGGATGGAGGAAATGGGTGAGAACTTAGCATGCGCGAAATCCAATTATCGTCAGTCGGGAAAAGAATAGAACCATCATCCTCCGTAGGCGGCCGTAGCTTATCTTTAAATCGTGGAGTGCTCCTTAACTCCTCCAACGTGTATGGTTCTGATCTGAGGGGCGCTTCATGATTGGGAGATTCATTAGACATATCGAGTGGGAAAGGGAAGAAAGAGAAAGGGACGTGAGAAGAATGATGACTGAGAAGCGAGGTCCCTTCTATTTATAGGGAGATAAAAGAAGGAGCAGTTACTGGATGATCCAGTAACTGCAGCATCCCAAGGGTCGTGAATTTAAACCGCCCCGACTCACCAGTTGTAACCGTCAAAGTGTCATCAACATGTGACTATTTACACGGTCTTTGACCGGTCAAACAGTCAGGGACTAATGTTGATACATGAAAATAATCAACCTTGAAATAGATAACCCCTTAACCTCTTGAGGGTTTCCTCTAGAATAGAGAGATTATGGGACTAGGCCTAACCCACAAGGATGGGATAGTTCTAGTCCATCCAAGAGTATATTAAATTAGTTGGGCTTTAGCCCAAGAAGAAAGCCTCTTAGGGTTTGATAATAACTTAAGGAAGGGGAAATGGTAGTTTAGTAATACGTTAATCTTATTGGCATTTATCCATAAGATGGTCATTATAAAAGGGGAAAGAACGCACACTTATTGAGACATCATTAATCCACCATTACCTCTCATAAACCTCTCTACACCTTAGGAGTACTTTCTGTGATTAGGGATAGTTCCTTCTTCCCATGTGTTACCCCATCAACACCTGGTTAGATCAATCTATCCAATAACTACCAAACCAGTCAAGTTTAAATTCGCAATCAATCGAGATAGATTCCAACAAGAAACTATAAAGTGATGCCGATCTTACTGTTAGAGCATAGCTCGGTGGACCTTGCATGCGTTGCTATATCAAGCATATTTGTCAATGTTAGTGATCAAAACTATGAGTTTTGATTTCTATTCTATTATAGCTAAGTCTTGGACTAGTATAGAAAAGTGTAGTTGAGCTCAAGGACTTCATGGCGATTCATCATACAACGAAGAAATCTACTCAAGAAACTGTGGAACTTCATCAACAAAAAGGTATGTGGAGACTTGAACTTATCTATCACTCAAAAGTCTATCTATTCTATCTCCTACTTCTTATAAGACAAAAAGTTGTATGCTATATAGACTGGATCATACACATTTGACATTTCGAGCTGAGTATTCACTACTTATCTTTTTCTCGAAATTGTGTGTTGGTAAAGCGTTTCGCTTTGATCAATTTTATCTTCACCTAGTGGCGAAAGTCATGAAAAGTTTCAATTACTTTGAGAATTGCTCTGACGTGAAACGGCCTGTGAATAACGACTATATAACGTCCTCTGAGAATGTCTCAATGATTGGAATGAGAGTTTAGATTACATAACCATGTATTCCTTAATCCTAAGTTTTCAAATTTTGTTGATTGAGAGAAACCGGAGGACTTGGCTTTGCCAAGTTCGCGAACTCAGTCCGCGAACTGACGGAAGTTCTCTTGCCGAGAATTTCTGCTGGGATTTTTCAAAAACTGCTTTGCGTGTTTAGTCCGCGAACCTCGTCCGCGAACTGGTGGAAGTCTATTTGCTGAGATTTTCTGCTGAGTTTGGAAAACTCTGTCGGTTTCCTTAAGTCCGCGAACTTGTTTGTGAGCTTAAGTGGTTATGATCTAAAGATGTGCTATGAACATGAAACTTAAATTACTAAGGAATGCTTTATGCAAACCGTGGCTATAAAGTTCATGAGCCGATTCATCGAATCGAATCATCTTTGTTTCAATTGTGTCTTGTGTAGTTACATAAGATCTCATAGCAATTGAACAACTCTCTAACTAGTTCATTTGAGTCAATTGAACTAGTTATGGTGAAGAAGAACTAGGTTAATATGAATTGCTCATATGATTAACCTTTTGGGTTACTATGTTGAACCAACATACACGTACACGTTTGGGCATGGTTTTCACAAACCCAGTAACTGTCTACCCAAGTGTGTGTGACAAGCTAAGTTTTCGATCTAACGGTTGAGAAATATTAACTTGAATCTAAATCATGTTTTCATCTAACGGTGAATATGGATTGCTTTGTAACAAAGGCAAAACCATGATTTGAAGGTTATATAAAGGAGACATCTAGCATTGTGCAAAACTAATTCCCACACGTCTGTGTGATACTAGTGCGCTCGCTAGAGTCGATTAACCTTTAACCTTTGGTTTTCTTCTCTAAAACCAGTTTAACGACTTAAAGACTTCATTGGGATTGTGAAGCCAGATCGATACTACTTTTATCGTAGTTGTGTGATCTGATCTTGCATCTTCTATCGTACGAGTACAATCTATTGATTGGATTGAGATCGTGAGAGTTCTCTGATAGTCAAGATAAAGAAGTCACAAACATCTTCGTCTCACTGTTTGTGATTCCTCGGCAAAACGCTTGTGTAGTCAAGAAGGATTGTTGAGATGTGATTGATTAATCTACGTTGTTCTTCGGGAATATAAGATCGGATTATCAATTGGTTCTTGTTCACCTTGATTTTATATCTTAAGACGGAACAAAACCTAGGGTTTTTCTGTGGGAGAAAGATTTATCCTTTGATAGACTTTTCTGTGTGAGACAGATCTGTTTATTATCAAGTCTGCGATTTTGGGTTGCAACAACTCTTAGTTGTGGGTGAAATCAGCTAAGGGAATCAAGTGCGCAGTATCCTGCTGGGATCAGAGGCGTATGAGTACAACTGTACATTGATTTAGTGGGAGACTGATTGGGGTTCAACTATAGTCCAGTCCGAAGTTAGCTTGGAGTAGGCTAGTGTCTGTAGCGGCTTAATACAGTGTGTATTCAATCTGGACTGGGTCCCGGGGTTTTTCTGCATTTGCGGTTTCCTCGTTAACAAAACTTCTGGTGTCTATGTTATTTCTTTTCCGCATTATATTTTATACAATTTAAATAATACAGGTTGTGCGTTAAGATCATCAATTGGAAATCCAACCTTTGGTTGTTGATTGATATTGATTGATCCTTGGATATTGGTCTTTGGTGCCGTCCAAGTTATTCCTTGTGTTTGATTAAAGACTCGCTATTGTTTTAGCTTGAGTTAATCAAAACAAGTGAGGGATATTGACTCCTTGAGATTATTTAATCTAGATTGAGTCTGACTGTCTAGTTGATTGTATATCAAAGTATTTCGGAGTTAGTCCATACAGATTGCTAAGTGAAATATTGGGTGGTGTTGTTAGACCCCCGCTTTTTCAATTGGTATCAGAGCAGGCAAACACGTTAAAGACCTCATCAATCTGTGTTTGTAGCGATCTGACTCTATGGACGAAAGTGTTATCTCTGTAAACGTACCACCAGTCTTCGATGGTTCAAACTATCTATGGTGGAAATTTGTTATGCGCACATTTCTTCAGTCGCCTGACTTCCAATCATGGATCTATGTTGTAAATGGCTATGAAACTCCTGTTGTTATGGAAATAGATACATTTGTACCTAAAGAATTTCTTATGTATAATGTTGCCGAGTTAATTGCTGCAAGGCAAAACTCCGACGGGATAAACGCCATCCTGCATGCTATTACCCCAAATCTTCGACATCATATGGTCGTGTGCACAACATCTAAAGAAACTTGGGATACTTTGGAAAGCGTATTTGAAGGTAACCCCAGTGAAAAGAAAGCTAGGCTTCAAAACCTTAATTCCGAATGGGAAAACCTTAATTTTTATCACAAATTGTCTGAAATTGTTATGCATCATGTGCGTTAGGTAAGACCATTCCTGAAAAGGAAATTGTGATGAAAATCCTCTGATCGCTGCCATCCAGATACGAGTCCAAAAAACATGCCATCGTTGAGGGAAATAACCTTAATACTCTTTAGCGAAACACACTTGTCGGAAAACTTAGAATTTTCGATCGCGAATACATGTCAAGAGGTGACCATCTATTGTCTAGCAATCACGTCACTTCTCCTGATTGTAAGACTTGTCGTCCTAAATTGAAAAACAAGAAAAGTGAGAATTGATTTATTTCTACGTTGTCTCTGTTTATACAGAAACTTAAGAAAATACTCAGACGTAGTAAAAGAAAGTCTCAAAAAGAAACTCTGTTAGTCAATGTAAAGGATAAGAATATCCAGAAAAGTCGTACAAATGAAACTGGTCTCACGTGCTATAAAAGTGTTCAGGTCACTTCGAAAGATCCAGAAACGGAGGTTAGAGAGTTAACTAAAGCATGGATGAATACTCTTGATTATTGTCCTGATAAAATCTATGATTTCTCTCACAGTCTTTTTGCTAAAAATCATTCTCATAATTCCTTCATGACATGTCCGTCTGTGTCTCATGAGTGGGGTCAGCAAACCTCTTCTGATTTTGTGTTGAACTCCAGAAGGTTCTCGGAGAAGTCTCTACAGAATCTCTCTGTTCAGTTGAGTTCATCTCAGGATCATCTTAGCATGATAAATCAAAAACAGTCCTGCCCGACTAACCATTATATACAGAAAAAGAAAAGGAAGTCTACCTTTCATCAAAAGGTGTTTTCAAAAGTGGTGCAGGATTTGCAAAGATCTGCAGTCAAGTTTTTTAAAGCTGTGATTACAATGGATAGGAAAGTTCTTCATAACTCTCCATTTCAAATAGATAAGCAGAAACCTAGTGGAATGGGTGGTTTCTCTCTTTGCAAAGATTATCCTAGTCCAACCTTGGATTGGAGGCCTTATGCTCAGTAATCTTGTTGAAAAATGATTTTTGTATTTTCTTCCTCTTATACAAGAATCATGATATACAAGAGGACTGTAATATAATCTTGTTATTTTCTGTTTGTGCTTTTACCAGGTCTTGTTCGTGAACGGCTTCAGCTTTTTGGATAACCAACTTCTGTTAGGGTTTGGTAAAAAGGGTGTTTTTGGGAATTCTACACCTGTATTCCTTTTAAAAGCTCTACCTCTTCAGCACTCTCGTTTCATCTTCTCTATCATGTCCTCCTCTAGTCTTTCAAGTAAAGAAATTGATGTATGGAAAATTCTTTTTCCTTCAAAAAGGATTCGTTTCGATTCTTCTGACAATGAGACGTGCTACGACAAACATGTCTCTTCTTCTGATGAGAACCCTACTGTCTCTCAGTTTGATAAGCTCTCTTTGACCATGAATCTCGTTTTGGAACAAGTTCGTGCTCTGAAAAATGAACTTGAAGTTTCTTCCAAAAGACTTGAGGAGAAAATGGATAGTCTTGAATCCAGGATTGACCTAACCGAAGATGAGCTTGAAGAATATAGAGAATACGAGAAGATTATTCAAGGTGAGTGAAATGATTGTTAAGAGGTATAGATACCTAGTAAGTCTTCTTTTTGGATTAGTTGGAAGAATAACTAGCGTTTTGAATAGCGACGATTGTGACTACACATAGCTATTTTTGTTTTCATCTTCCTATGTTTATTTTTTAGGTTTATTGGTATTAAATTCTAAAAATATTTGGAGGATGATATTATTGCAGTATTAATCTGTTTTGAAGTATTGCAATATTTTTATGGGATATGTATTGTTTGCGTCTGTGAACTTGAAGGTCCCATATTGTGTCAAAAGTAAAGTCGTTCATAAATTGATATTCGTAATAATGAAAGGACGAATGGACTTTTGACAATTACAAAAGTTATGCCTATGCAGTCATTTATTTGATGGAAAATAGGATAAAATCTTTTGTGTGACAAAGATAAAGTCTATTATGTTGTTATGCAAATAGTGATGGAAAATAGAATAGATCCTTGTATGTTATCCACGGTATTGATCTTCATTGATCCATTTTGTTATGTTTTACCGTGAAGGCTCCATTGTGTATCTTATGTTGAGCACCTTACAACTATGTCGATTTGGCCTAGTTGGTTGTTCCATGAGATGCTATATGTTGAGCATTCTTGAACTAAATTAATCATCCTGATTGGTTATTTAGTTATTTGCTCCGAAAGTCTTTTTTTGTAGAGCAAAATCTTTTGACAATTAAATTGATTGCTTCGGTGATTAGTTTGGTTGTGAATTCCAATTAGATTAATTATAGGTTCTCTTGTAATTAATCTAGTTGAGTTTTTCATATATTCCACAAGTTCTTGTGTTGAGTATATGAACGACTATACTAATCATGTTCTATTGGTTGATGTAGTCGTATATTCCGTAAGGTTTTCCTTATGTTGAGTATTTGAACGATTAAGGTAGTCATCTCCGTGTGGTTATCTTAGTCGTAGCTCCGAGAGTTTTCTTATGTTGAGCACAATCAATTAAATTGATCACTTTTGTGGTTTGATTAGTTGCGTATTCCGATTAAGTTAATAATGGGTTTACTTGTGATTAATTTGGTTGAGTTTTGGATATAGAAAATCATTTCCATGGTTTTTGGTGTCCAACTAAAAAATCCTTCTTTTCTTTCAAAATTAAGGTCGCTCTTGTTGTTCTTTCGGGAATGGCATCAAATGGGGGAGAGTTCTTTTGAACTTGTGCTTAATGGTAATATCTTGCGGGGAGTGCGGCTGTGGAATTTTATAGGGGTTATCTTGTATCTTTAAACTCCTTGATGAATGCATTTAGCTTCGGCTTTATGATTGCATCTAAATTAAGTTGGTATGTATTTTTCTTTTAGTCTATGAAATGTCTCTTGTGGAAATTTCATTATGATCCCGTTCTTTTACCTTTGAAAATTTTATTGACAAAAAGGGGGAGAAATAATGTAGTTCACACTACAAATACATATGGTTTTCGGATCATTGTGTAAGGGGGAGTGGTTTCCATGATCGAGATGGAGTATTGACTAAGGGGGAGTGATACATATCACCATAGTATTGTTGTTAAAGTCGTGATGCAATTGGACTTTGATGTTACATAATGATACTATGACACTGTATAATAATGATCGAGAATCTCGATTTCTCTCATTATTATAGCTACGGATCTTCAACAATGGTGGTGCTAAACTTACAACCTTTGGGATCATTGGAGTACTTGTAAGGACAAAGATTTCAAGGAACGTTGAAGATTAGACTATGGAATAGGAGCCACTAAAGTTTATATTTTTTGTATTCCATATGTATTAACAGTTTTTCATTAAAATTGACAAAGGGGGAGATTGTTAGATCATAGATCGGTCGACCTCGCATGCGTTGCTATGTCAAGCATGTATGTCAATGTTAATGATCAAAACTATGAGTCTTGATTTCTAGTCTATTATAGCTAAGTCTCGGACTAGGATAGAAAAGTGTAGTTGAGCTCAAGGACTTCATGGAGATTCATCATACAACGACGAAGATCTACTCAAGGAACCGTGGAACTTCATCAACAAAAGTGTATGTGGAGACTTGAACTTATCTATCACTCAAAAGTCTATTTATTCTATCTCCTACTTCTTATGAGACAAAAAGTCGTATGCTATAGAGACTGGATCATACACATTTGACATTTCGAGCTGGGTATTCACTACTTATCTTTTTCTCCAAATCGTGTGTTGGTAAAGCGTTTCGCTTTGATCAAGTTTATCTTCACCTAGTGACGAAAGTCATGAAAAGTTTCAATTACTTTGAGAATTACTAAGGAATGCTTTATGCAAACCGTGGCTATAAATTTCATGAGCCGATTCATCGAATCGAATCATCTTTGTTTCAATTGTGTCTTGTGTAGTTACATAAGATCTCATAGCAATTGAATAACTCTCTAACTAGTTCATTTGAGTCAATTGAACTAGTTATGGTGAAGAAAAACTAGGTTAATTAATATGAATTGCTCATATGGTTAACCTTTTGGGTTACTATGTTGAACCAACATACACGTACACTTTTGGGCATGGTTTTCACAAACCCAGTAAACGTCTACCCAAGTGTGTGTGACAAGCTAAGTTTTCGATCTTACAGTTGAGAAATGTTAGCTTGAATCTAAATCAGGTTTTCATCTAACGGTGAATATGGATTGCTTTGTAACTAAGGCAAAACCCTGATTTGAATACTATATAAAGGAGACGTCTAGCATTGTGCAAAACTAATCCCCACACTTCTGTGTGATACTAGTGCGCTCGATAGAGTCGATTCTCCTTTGACCTTTGGTTTTCTTCTCTAAAACCAGGTTAACGACTTAAAGACTTCATTGGGATTGTGAAGCCAGACCGATACTAATTTTATCGTAGTTGTGTGATCTGATCTTACATATTCTATCGTACGAGTACAATCTATTGATTGGCTTGATATCGTGAGAGTTCTCCGATATGCGAGATAAAGAAGTCACAAACATCTTCGTCTCACTATTTGTGATTCCTCGACAAACCGCTTGTGTAGTCAAGAAGGATTGTTGAGAGGTGATTGATTAATCTAGGATGTTCTTCGGGAATTTAAGACCGGATTATCAATTGGTTCCTGTTCACCTTGATTTTATATCTTAAGACGGAAAATAACCTAGGGTTTTTCTGTGGGAGACAAATTTATCCTTTGATAGACTTTTCTGTGTGAGATAGATTCGTTTATTATCAAGTTTGCGATTTTGGGTTTCAACAACTCTTAGTTGTGGGTGAGATCAGCTAAGGGAATCAAGTGCGCAGTATCCTGCTGGGATCAGAGGCGTAGGAGTACAACTTTACCTTGAATTAGTGGGAGACTGATTGGAGTTCAACTATAGTCTAGTCCGAAGTTAGCTTGGAGTAGTCTAGTGTATGTAGCGGCTTAATACAGTGTGTATTCAATCTGGACTAGGTCTCGGGGTTTTTCTGCATTTGCGGTTTCCTCGTTAACAAAACTTCTGGTGTCCGTGTTATATCTTTTCTGCATTATATTTTATATAATTGAAATAATACAGGTTGTACGTTAAGATCACCAATTGGAAATCCAACCTTTGGTTGTTGATTGATATTCATTGATCCTTGGATATTGGTCTTTGGTACCGTCCAAGTTATTCCTTGTGTTTGATTAAAGACTCGCTATTGTTTTAGCTTGAGTAAATCAAAACAAGTGAGGGATATTGACTCCTTGAGATACTTTAATCTAGATTGAGTCTGACTGTCTAGTTGATTCTCTAGCAAAGTATTTCGGAGTTAGTCCATACAGATTGCTAAGCGAAATATTGGGTGGTGTTGTTAGACCCCCGCTTTTTCACTTACACAACTAATCAATCGAATAAATCCCGTTCTAGTTGGATCCCATCCGATCAAGGTTTGTGCACACCCAAAGATATGAGAACCAAATATGAAATCTTCTCTATTTTCAAATCTTATTTAATATTTAATAAACACCTGCATAAAACCACTTGAATCTCTTGTGCTCGATCACACACAAAACGGAGTCTGTTAAAATGGATTATCACAAGATGTCTTTAGATCTACAAACAGTTTTAAAGATCCCGTCGATACTTCGATCTAGTTTGTGTGAATCTTATATCAGAAGAGTAGATTCTCAAGAATAAACAAACTCGGTGCAATCAAAGTTTCAACAATCGTTAGTCAATCAAATCAACCAAAAACTAATAACGTTGTAATTATCTAGTTTCCCACCAACGGTATTCGTAGAGATTCTTGATCCCACAAAAGTCTTTAAACGAGCGGTTGTAAGAGATTTCTCCTAATTAGGGTACTTTCCTCTCCGGATAGACGGCTCCACCAGAACCAATAAAAAGATGAAGTTTTCCTGGCTCTTAGGATAGTTTGCTAGACATGCAAACTTAGGTATTTTATAGACCAAGGATGTTTGGACTCCAAGGAATTTCCAAAACCGAAAATATTCTCAAGATATGCAATGAATAGCAAAATTCGGTTTTCCTAATTCCAATAAATGCTTGTCCAAAATTTCCGAATCTCTCAATAGAAATATCCAATTAGTAAATGCACATTACTAATTTTTATTCTATAGAGATATGCATTTAATTGATGGTAATTAAAGCATATACAACCAAAAACCTTAACTAAAAGGTTCTCAATTTATTTCGGTACAGGATCTCCTTGAGTACTAAGGAATATCTTTGAACAATAAATGATAAGAGTTACTGAACGTGTTCAAAGTATGTTGACATATTTTCACTATAAATCCTTATTCATATTTACATGGATTTACATTCTTGAAATCGGTTATACCACACTTTCAAACAAGTTTAGAATTGATACACCTGTATTCCAAGATCACTATGTGATTTATCAAATATCAAATCACATACATGGGTCCAATCGGTTCTACCAATCACTAGGATCGGTTATACCTTAATATGGAAACACTTGTGATCGGTCACACAAGTTAGCAGGACCGGTTACATCAGTTACCAGGATCGGTTACATCAATTACCAGGACTGGTTACCATATACTCATGGTATTGCTTGTGATCGGTCACACCAATTACTAGGATCGGTTACACCAATTACCAGGATCGGTTACACCAATTACTAGGACCGGTTACACCAATTACAAGGATTGATTACACGCACTCTGTGATCGCTCACACCAATACTAGGATCGGACACACCAATTACAAATATCGATCATACCATGTCATGGCGATTACTTAGGATCAGTTACACCAATTAATAAAAACTAGTCATACCAAGTCATAAGTTAGGCATTGTAATTAGTTACACTGTAGTTGCAGGAAATCCCACAACACACCCCTTGTATTATCATGACTATAATTTCTAGATCTAAACTTATTTGATAAGAAAATAAAGATAAAAATAATGAAAATAAAAAATAAGACACAAGATTTACGTGGTTCGATCAATATGATCTACATCCACGGGGTTAGGGATCTTCACTATGATTGTTTATAATTACATATGGATTACAATTGAGACTCCATTTAATGAGTATTTGGAGCTCTTGGTTGAAGAATGAAGAAGAAGATAATAATACAAATTCTGCTCTCTCTCTCTCTCTACAAATGTGTCCTCCCTAAAGTGTCTCTCTCCTTTTTATTTTTTTGATTATCCTCCTTTCTCTCTCTTGCCTTTCTCTTTATATAGGTATTTACATAATGGATGACAGCTCATATGTAGTGGAGTACAACTCATATTATCTCTCACCCAAACTACATTCTCTCAAGCTTCGCTACCTTCTCGCAAACTCTCTCTATAACTTCGCAGGCTCTATCTATAATATCGCAAACTCTTACCGTTGTGCGATATTTGGATCCTACATCTTCGTGATGTATTGCTAGTAATTTCGCAAGCATGTCGTTGTTGCGAGATTCTGATCCTACATCTTGCCTCTTTTTTCTTGAATATTGCTTGAAGAGCGATCTTTAAGGAAAAATCCACTTTGTAATAGTTGTTGTTGGAGGAACGAGCGAAAGAATATTGGAATTGAAAAGTACGTACTTTCCTCTATTCTTTTGTGAAGTTCCGGAGAGTTGCGAAGTAAATAAGAAGTATCATCTCTTGAAGTATGCGAAGTATGAAGTATCCTTGAAGAAGTACTCAATCCTCGAAATATATAAGAAGTATGAAGTATCCTTTGAGAAGTATAAGAAGTACTTAATCCTCGAAATATATAAGAAGTATGAAATATGAAGTATCCTTTGAGAAGTATAAGAAGTATCCGTCCTTGATTGCGAATAAGAAGTATCGCGAAATTATACTCCACACTCTCTGCCTCATGCAATGTTGTAATGCAAATAAGAATTTAGATTAGTATTCAACATTTCTTTTATCAAAAATTTTCATTTAATTGAAATTTCAAATCGTTTTTCTTTGTTTTGATTTCCTTTGTATAACTTGTTTCGTCTCATCCGATGAACATCTTTCATGGAAATGATCCTAATGAGGTCTTATGCAGCCTGTTGATGGAAGGTCTTACTAGCCTGTTGATGGAAGGTCTTATTTTGCCTCCTACTACTCTCCATGTTAGATATCATTCTCATTTGAAACAAAGCAAATTTTCAAGAGAAAATGAGAAATATATAAACTGATCTGTGCGAGATTTTTCTCGGTTTCTTTTGTAATTGTAGAATCTTAGTAATTCTGAAATTTCTGTAATTCTGCGATTATATCGCCTTTTGTAAATCAAATTAAAAATCTTTTATTTTCTGTAAAAGTAAAATGTTCAAGGAAAGTGGTACTTAGCTTTTATGCGATTCGCTGTTGTTGTCAGTCTCGCGCGAATAATACGTTGCATGAAGTATAAGTGTCGCTTAGCAAAAACAGAAGCGAAAGGCAAGAATTGAACCCGCGACCTGCTACTTGCATATTCTCGCACCATACCAAATATGCTAACCCTCTCTTGCGAAATAATCAAAGTTCTTCTGAAGTAATCAAATTCCAACTGTGTGAGAGGCAATTCTGTATAAATTTCGGGTAACAAAAATAATCATGCGAGAAGAAAGAATTGATCTCGCGACCTGCTGCTTGCATTCATGCCTCGTGACCAATTGTGCAATCTTATTCTTTGCGAAATATCTCTGCGAAATTATCATCAACTCTCTTCTGTGCGAAATAATCAAAGAAATATATGTGCGAAAAAATACGCCTGTGTTGGAACTTGATCACACGACCATGAACTCATTAACTTCGCAGATGACCAATTGTGCTGCCTCTTGTTTGCGAAATAATGAAACAATATTGCGAAATTATCATTTTTTGGCTCTCTGTAAAAAAAAAAAGAAAACTATGTTCGCAGGCGAATTCGAACTTGCGACCACGAACGCACATACTGCTCTCTGGACCAATTGTGCAAGAACCTCTCTGCGAAATTAGCGCATAACTTTTTTCCTTATTATTTTATTCTCCCATGCAAATGAGAAGAAAATGAAAAATATGTGTCTCTGCGAATCCGAACCCGTGACCTATTTATTGTTCGCTCAGCCTTGAACCATCTGTGCGAATTTCTGTTTGTGATAGAAATTGCAGCATCTGCCTCTTATCTTTTCTTCGTCCTTCCTTAACTTCTTTCACATTTGCCTTCATCTCCTGAACATGAAAATCTTCCACTGAAACTTCCATTTTTCCTTTAAATTTCAACACAACAACTAATTTTTCTCTCTCTTTTCATGTCTTTGAATTGTTGATGATGTTTACTCCCTGAAAGTGTGATTTCTTCCATAAAATTTCCATTTTTGAACCTAAACTTTGTAGATCTAGAAAAATATGAACAATAGTTAATCTTCATGGAAATTTTTTGAACCAACAAGCTACAGGAGGGATAAATTCTTTACTCCTCCCTGTTTCTAGCGCCAAAAATGTAGTTGCAGGAAATCCCACAACACACCCCTTGTATTATCATGACTATAATTTCTAGATCTAAACTTATTTGATATGAAAATAAAGATAAAAATAATGAAAATAGAAAATAAGACAATAGATTTACGTGGTTCGATCAATATGATCTACATCCACGGGGTTAGGGATCTTCACTATGATTGTTTATAATTACATATGGATTACGATTGAGACTCCATTAATGAGTATTTGGAGCTCTTGGTTGAAGAAGGAAGAAGAAGATAATAATATGAATTCTGTTCTCTCTCTCTCTACAAATGTGTTCTCCCTAAAGTGTCTCTCTCCTTTTTCTTTTTGATTATCCTCCTTTCTCTCTCTTGCCTTTATCTTTATATAGGTATTTACATAATGGATGACAGCTCATATATGGTAGGGTACAACTAACATTTCCCCTAATTTCGGATCTGGCTTGCGGTATTTTCGCAAACTTACAAATGTTAACTTCGCAAACATCCTAAATTTCGCACGATCATCATACTTTTCTCACGTTTAAGCTGATGTCTTCTGTTATGTCATTTCTGAAATCATATTGCGATGTATTCGTGATGTATTGCTAGTAATTTCGTAAGCATGTCGTTGTTGGGAGATTCTGATCCTACATCTTGCCTCTTTTTCCTTGAATATTGCTTGAAGAGGGATCTTTAAAGAAAAATCCACTTTGTAGTAGTAGTTGTTGGAGGAACGAGCGAAAGAATATTGGACTTGAAAGGTACGTACTTGACTCTATTCTTTTGTGAAGTTCCGGAGCGTTGCGAAGTAAATAAGAAGTATCATCTCTTGAAGTATGTGAAGTATGAAGTATCCTTGAAGAAGTATAAGAAGTACTCAATCCTCGAAATATATAAGAAGTATGAAGTATCCTTTGAGAAGTATAAGAAGTACTTAATCCTCGAAATATATAAGAAGCAAGAAGTATGAAGTATCCTTTGAGAAGTATAAGAAGTATCCGTCCTTGATTGCGAATAAGAAGTATTGCGAAATTATACTCCACGTTCTCTGCCTCATGCAATGATGTAATGCAAATAAGAATTTAGATTAGTATTCAACATTTCTTTTATCAAAAATTTTCATTTAATTGCAAGTTCAAATCTTTTTTCTTTGTTTTGATTTCCTTTGTATAACTTGTTTCGTCTCATCCGATGAACATCTTTCGTGGAAATGATCCTAATGAGGTCTTATGCAGCCTGTTAATGGAAGGTCTTAAAAGCCTGTTGATGGAAGGTCTTATTTTTCATCCTACTACTCTCCATGTTAGATATCATTCTCATTTGAAACAAAGCAATTTTTCAAGATAAAATGAGAAATATATAAATTGATCTGTGCGAGATTTTTCTCGGTTTCTTTTGTAATTGTAGAATCTTTGTAATTCTGAAATTTCTGTAATTCTACGATTATATCGCCTTTTGTAAATCAAATCAAAAATATTTTATTTTCTGTAAAAGTAAAATGTTCAAGGAAAGCGGTACTTAGCTTTTATGCGATTCGCTGTTGTTGTCAATCTCGCGCGAAAAATACGTTGCATGAAGTATAAGTGTCGCACAGAAGCGAAAGGAAAGAATTGAACCCGCGACCTGCTACTTGCATATTCTCGCACCATACCAACTATGCTAACGCTCTCTTGCGAAATAATCAAAGTTCTTGTGAAGTTATCAAATTCCAACTGTGTGAGAGGCAATTCTGTATAAATTTCTGGTAACTAAAATAATCATGCGAGAAGCAAGAATTGATCTCGCGACCTGCTGCTTGCATTCATGCCTCGTGACCAATTGTGCAAGCTTATTCTTTGCGAAATATCTCTGCGAAATTATCATCAACTCTCTTCTGTGCGAAATAATCAAAGAAATATATGTGCGAAAAAATACGCCTGTGTTGGGACTTGATCACACGACCATGAACTCATTAACTTCGCAGATGACCAATTGTGCTGCCTCTTGTTTGCGAAATAATGAAACAATATTGCGAAATAATCATTTTTTCGCTCTCTGTAAAAAAAAAGAAAACTATGTTCGCAGGCGAATTCGAACTTGCGACCACGAACGCACATACTGCTCTCTGGACCAATTGTGCAAGAACCTCTCTGGGAAATTAACGCATAACTTTTTTCCTTATTCTTTTATTCTCCCATGCAAATGAGAAGAAAATGAAAAATATGTGTCTCTGCGAATCCGAACCCGTGACCTATTTATTGTTCGCTCAGCCTTGAACCATCTGTGCGAATTTCTGTTTGTGATAGAAA
Organism: Papaver somniferum; assembly: GCF_003573695.1. NCBI lineage: Eukaryota > Viridiplantae > Streptophyta > Magnoliopsida > Ranunculales > Papaveraceae > Papaver > Papaver somniferum. The sequence goes on from NC_039364.1 coordinate 210,409,404, forward strand.
TTGCAGCATCTGCCTCTTATCTTTTCTTCGTCCTTCCTTAACTTCTTTCACATTTGCCTTCATCTCCTGAACATGAAAATCTTCCACTGAAACTTCCATTTTTTCCTTAAATTTCACCACAACAACTAATTTTTTCTCTCACTCTTTTCATGTCTTTGAATTGTTGATGATGTTTACTCCCTGAAAGTGTGATTTCTTCCATAAAATTTCCATTTTTGAACTTAAACTTTGTAGATCTAGAAAAATATGAACAATAGATAATCTTCATGGAAATTTTTTGAACCAACAAGCTACATGAGGGATAAATTCTTTACTCCTCCCTGTTTCTAGCGCCAAAAATGTAGTTGCGGGAAATCCCACAACACACCCCTTGTATTATCATGACTATAATTTCTAGATCTAAACTTATTTGATATGAAAATAAAGATAAAAATAATTAAAATAGAAAATAAGACACAAGATTTACGTGGTTCGATCAATATGATCTACATCCACGGGGTTAGGGATCTTCACTATGATTGTTTGTAATTACATATGGATTACAATTGAGACTCCATTAATGAGTATTTGGAGCTCTTGGTTGAAGAAGGAAGAAGAAGATAATAATATAAATTATTCTCTCTCTCTCTCTACAAATGTGTCCTCCCTAAAGTGTCTCTCTCCTTTTTCTTTTTGATTATCCTCCTTTCTCTCTCTTGCCTTTCTCTTTATATAGGTATTTACATAATGGATGACAGCTTATATACGGTGGGTTACATCTAACATTTCCCCTAATTTCGGATCTGGCTTGCGGTATTTTCGCAAACTTACAAATGTTAACTTCGCAAACATCCTAAATTTCGCACGATCATCATACTTTTCTCACGTTTAAGCTGATGTCATCTGTTATGTCATTTCTGAAATCATACTGCGATGTCTTTGTGATGTATTGCTAGTAATTTCGCAAGCATGTCGTTGTTGCGAGATTCTGATCCTACATCTTGCCTCTTTTTTCTTGAATATTACTTGAAGAGCGATCTTTAAGGAAAAATCCACTTTGTAGTAGTAGTTGTTGGAGGAACGAGCGAAAGAATATTGGACTTGAAAAGTACGTACTTGCCTCTATTCTTTTATGAAGTTCCGGAGCGTTGCGAAGTAAATAAGAAGTATCATCTCCTGAAGCATACGAAGTATGAAGTATCCTTGAAGAAGTATAAGAAGTACTCAATCCTCGAAATATATAAGAAGTATGAAGTATCCTTTGAGAAGTAATAAGAAGTACTTAATCCTCGAAATATATAAGAAGCAAGAAGTATGAAGTATCCTTTGAGAAGTATAAGAAGTATCCGTCCTTGATTGCGAATAAGAAGTATCGCGAAATTATACTCCACGTTCTCTGCCTCATGCAATGCTGTAATGCAAATAAGAATTTAGATTAGTATTCAACATTTCTTTTATCAAAAATTTTCATTTAATTGCAAGTTCAAATCGTTTTTCTTTGTTTTGATTTCCTTTGTATAACTTGTTTCGTCTCATCCGATAAACATCTTTCATGGAAATGATCCTAATGAGGTCTTATGCAGCCTGTTGATGGAAGGTCTTACTAGACTGTTGATGGAAGGTCTTATTTTGCCTCCTACTACTCTCCATGTTAGATATCATTCTCATTTGAAACAAAGAGAATTTTCATGAGAAAATGAGAAATATATAAATTGATATGTGCGAGATTTTTCTCGGTTTCTTTTGTAATTGTAAAATCTTTGTAATTCTGAAATTTCTGTAATTCTGCGATTATATCGCCTCTTGTAAATCAAATCAAAAATCTTTTATTTTCTGTAAAAGGAAAATGTTCAAGGAAAGTGGTACTTAGCTTTTATGCGATTCGCTGTTGTTGTCAATCTCGCGCGAAAAATACGTTGCATGAAGTATAAGTGTCGTAGCAAAAACAGAAGCGAAAGGCAAGAATTGAACCCGCGACCTTCTACTTGCATATTCTCGCACCATACCAACTATGCTAACCCTCTCTTGCGAAATAATCAAATTTCTTGTGAAGTTATCAAATTCCAACTGTGTGAGAGGCAATTCTGTATAAATTTCGCGTAACAAAAATAATCATGCGAGAAGGAAGAATTGATCTCGCGACCTGCTGCTTGCATTCATGCCTCGTGACCAATTGTGCAAGCTTATTCTTTGCGAAATATCTCTGCGAAATTATCATCAACTCTCTTCTGTGCGAAATAATCAAAGAAATATATGTGCGAAAAAATACGCCTGTGTTGGGACTTGATCACACGACCATGAACTCATTAACTTCGCAGATGACCAATTGTGCTGCCTCTTGTTTTCGAAATAATGAAACAATATTTCGAAATTATCATTTTTTCGCTCTCTGTAAAAAAAAGAAAACTATGTTCGCAGGCGAATTCGAACTTGCGACCACGAACGCACATACTGCTCTCTGGACCAATTGTGCAAGAACCTCTCTGCGAAATTAACGCATAACTTTTTTCCTTATTCTTTTATTCTCCCATGCAAATGAGAAGAAAATGAAAAATATGTGTCTCTGCGAATTCGAACCCGTGACATATTTATTGTTCGCTCAGCCTTGAACCATCTGTGCGAATTTCTGTTTGTGATAGAAATTGCAGCATCTGCCTCTTATCTTTTCTTCGTCCTTCCTTAACTTCTTTCACATTTGCCTTCATCTCCTGAACATGAAAATCTTCCACTGAAACTTCCATTTTTTCCTTAAATTTCACCACAACAACTAATTTTTTCTCTCACTCTTTTCATGTCTTTGAATTGTTGATGATGTTTACTCCCTGAAAGTGTGATTTCTTCCATAAAATTTCCATTTTTGAACCTAAACTTTGTAGATCTAGAAAAATATGAACAATAGCTAATCTTCATGGAAATTTTTTGAACCAACAAGCTACAGGAGGGATAAATTCTTTACTCCTCCCTGTTTCTAGCACCAAAAATGTAGTTGCGGGAAATCCCACAACACACCCCTTGTATTATCATGACTATAATTTCTAGATCTAAACTTATTTGATATGAAAATAAAGATAAAAATAATGAAAATAGAAAATAAGACACAATATTTACGGGGTTCGATCAATATGATCTACATCCACGGGGTTAGGGATCTTCACTATGATTGTTTGTAATTACATATGGATTACAATTGAGACTCCATTAATGAGTATTTGGAGCTCTTGGTTGAAGAAGGAAGAAGAAGATAATAATATAAATTCCGCTCTCTCTCTCTCTACAAATGTGTCCTCCCTAAAGTGTCTCTCTCCTTTTTCTTTTTGATTATCCTCCTTTCTCTCTCTTGCCTTTCTCTTTATATAGGTATTTACATAATGGATGACAGCTCATATACGGTGGGGTACAGCTAACATTTCCCCTAATTTCGGATCTGGCTTGCGGTATTTTCGCAAACTTACAAATGTTAACTTCGCAAACATCCTAAATTTCGCACGATCATCATACTTTTCTCACGTTTAAGCTGATGTCATCTGTTATGTCATTTCTGAAATCATACTGCGATGTCTTCGTGATGTATTGCTAGTAATTTCGCAAGCATATCGTTGTTGCGAGATTCTGATCCTACATCTTGCCTCTTTTTTCTTGAATATTGCTTGAAGAGCGATCTTTGAGGAAAAATCCACTTTGTAGTAGTAGTTGTTGGAGGAACGAGCGAAAGAATATTGGACTTGAAAAGTACGTACTTGCCTCTATTCTTTTGTGAAGTTCCGGAGCGTTGCGAAGTAAATAAGAAGTATCATCTCTTGAAGTATGCGAAGTATGAAGTATCCTTGAAGAAGTATAAGAAGTACTCAATCCTCGAAATATATAAGAA